>NC_089790.1:8462500-8535000 GCF_040412425.1 Macrobrachium rosenbergii | reverse complement strand
TGAAGACTACGTACATCAAGTTCTGTTTCCGATGCTTTTCGAGATAGGATCTTTCAAATGATTGATATTCACTGGTATCTGGTGAATTTTTAAAAAGGATGAAAAGAATTCAATCATCACTGTAAGCTATAAGTACGTGATTCTGACTGTAAGCATATTGAACAAACTGAAATTAATGTCAGCATTTGCAAAAGACTACAAAATGACAAAAGCAACCTGCATCTTCTCCCACAAATTTATTCATCAAGAATGTGACATCTTTCTACAAAAAAGATAGTGTCAAAATAATCCATTCGTTGTTTATGAGAAGAGGCTTACAAGTGCTGGTATGAACTTATTCAACGTCTATTGAATATGTGTTCTTTGAAGGTGCCTATGCTGAGGTTTATTCTCAGTCTTATTTATTCTCAGTCTTACGACTTTAAGCGTGAGGGAGAAATTTAAGAGCATAGAGAGAACTGCATTTTGAAATTTACTATCCATTCCAGGGACCACGAGTCATCGTTTTTCTAAAATATCTTTCATCGTGGTCATCGTTTTTCTAAAATATCTTTCAAACTAATTATTTGATCGAAATGGTACTTTGACACAGTGTGCAAGACACCCTCTGCTAACTTTTGATAATGAAGTGCATTGTCAAATGGTTTCAGTTAAGGCGTTTACTCTTGACTTACATGGTGTTGCCAAGCATCGCCAAACTATGCATTTGAATGTCCTTTATCCCCATCCCGTCCCTCCCTCTCCCTCCCTCTCCTCATCCCTCCCCCAACCCACTTTCCCGGCCTCCCCATCTCCGCCCCCCCTTTCCTGTCTATGGGGGATGTCGGACGTTCGATTGGTTAAATTAGTCCTGCTGACCCATGCGACTTGGCCTTTAAAAGTCAAGAGTAAACGCCTTAACTAAAACCATTTGACAATGCACTACATTACCAAAAATTAGCGGGAGGTGTCTTCTACACTGTGTCAAAGCACCATTTCGATCAAATAATTCGTTTGAAAGATATTTGAGAAAAACGATGACTCGCGGTCCCTGAAGTGGATAATAGTAAGATTTTAGAAATATGGAACATTTTCTTCTGACATTAATTAACAGAAACAACTACTTTGGGAGTCCTCTTGACGTTATTCATATGTATACACATTCCTGCTTAAACAGTCAAATAACAAGTGATTATAGAGAAAAATAAATACTTATGCTATAACGCTTTCGTTATACTACAGTATTATGATTAAAAACTGAAGTCACAGCACCACCCCCCAAAACGTTCTGCTAAAATTGAAATAATCATTTCAATACAATATGTCACCTTTAAACTGGATTAAATGAATTCTTAATGAGTGAAGGATAATCCTTTGAAACATAGTTCCTAGGAAATAATGATAAACAGACTGGCCCCCAAAAACTTGTTTTTTTATTCCCTGTTTATTTTAGAATTATAACGAAAGAAAACAAAGAAATTGCAGAATGAACATTCTGTTGTAACAGAATGACAGGAAGTTATATTTCCTAAATTAAGCCGTCACAGGCAACTCAAGTACCTGAATTTTGTTAAAATTAAAATGGAAAAAAAAAAACAATTTAAAGTTGTGTGACGGAATGCACTTCGCTCAAGTTATAAAATTATGTTCTGAAATATAAACGTAAAATGGCCTATAATCGTCGGACTTCGAAGCCCTTTACATTTACATTTTGCAAGTGTCAGTCTGAAGCCTGATAAAAAAAAAAAAAAATTGTAACATATAACACCGACAGATTACTATGGATAACTCTATTTCCAAGATCTAAAAATGGCGACGTTCTCTGACACACAGACACACACACATACATACACATACATACATACATATGTATGTACATATATATACATACGGTATATATATACGTACACACACACACACACATATATATATATATATATATATATATACACACACATATATATGGGCACTGATTACTGGTAAAAACCTATTTGTCTCCATTAAATATCTGATTTCAACTCCACTTACTACGGTGTTCCATATCAGTGCAACATCATCGACATATGATATTAAAGTCTGAATTTGGGTTCCGAGGCTTATGGTTGTTGACGTTGAAATACATACATAAAGAATGAACACTACGTTGGTAACGCTCGTTTCCCTCTCTCAATATAATAATAATAATTAATGTGAATCCTATTCACATGGTACCAGCACACCAAAGGGGCCATTGACTTGAAACTCAAGCTTCCAAAGAATGTTGGTTTCAACCTCCCACCGCAGACCCCACACTGCAACAGTAACTGATCATGATACAGAGCCAGTGATTTGTCATCGCCCTGGGGAAGACGCGAACCCGCGACATCTGAGTGGCATACCACAACACTAACCACTCACTGTACCAGCGACCAGTAAACACTGACACGCGTTGGATTTCTGATCAGCTGCACCGCATACCACAAGAAAGGAAGACTTCAAAGGACTAAGTATAATTTATTTATGGAATTTCGATTTACTTTCACTTACTGCCACTCGCCCTAAATGAGAGTGAATATTAAGGATAAGGACTAGAACAAAATCCACCTTTCGTTGAAGATACAACTTTCAGTCTGTATTCATCAGTCTTCTTTGCAGTCTAAAACCTTTCCAAGGACAGTTCATTTTTTTTATTCTTTTTTCTAGTAAACACGATTTCAATCCCTCATTTTCAGTTAAATATTCACTATAAGTTCCTACGGAAATAAAACAATGCAGCAAACACATATTCATTTTGACAATGTAAACACTAACTCTGATTCATCTATTAAAAAAAAAGTCGTAAAATTGCATACATATTCGTCATCCATACATCATACATGCGCCGCGTGTTGTATTAGTCATGTGAAAAGATATTGTATTTTCTGTCAAATTCCATCCTATTATTACCATTATCATCATCATTAGCCTGGCGACCGTTCACTTAGTAACATCCTCAAAGATGATGATGTTATGAAGGTGTTAATAAGTTTGAAATTAATTTTTCTCACAGTACGTCAGGAAATAAAAAGTCAGCTTACTAGATAATATGGCATGAATTGAAAACGCTGACGTAGTGACGGCAGCATTAACTAGAGATTATAAAAGATATAAACTTTGAGAGCGTTTAGACTTCCACATAAACTTAAAGCGAAACTATAAAGATTCGTTAATATAAAGCAACCTATTTTAGAGAGAGAGAGAGAGAGAGAGAGAGAGAGAGAGAGAGAGAGAGAGAGAGAGAGAGTTTTAATAATGTAAAAATCTACCGTTAGATGCATCGCAAAGCACCATAAATATTCAACAGACATGGTAATTCTTAAAACAAGAAACAGATGTAATCAAAACGTTCTACGGGCAGACAATGAAGACAAAGATAGTGAAAGATCAGACGTATCCACCTTGTGTGTGTGTGAGAGAGAGAGAGAGAGAGAGAGAGAGAGAGAGAGAGAGAGAGAGAGAGAGAGAGAGAGAGTAATGAACCCCAAGAATAAACTAGAAATCTATTACAAAACCTTAGACTGTGATGAATAAGAAGACTGCCATATTCGTCCCTGCATACCACACCAGTAATAAAATCATATTTATTACTTCAAGATATTTACGTACACATTAAGCCTCACAAACTGAATGTGTGAATATTACTTTTATTTAAAAGCATGTCCGATTAAAAATGAACTTCAAGAAATCAGTGAACTGCTGTAAAAAAAAAACTGCGGCAAAAAGTTTATATTTTATGTCTATAAAAACACGATGAAAAACGAACCGCAATTAAAAAATTATTATTAATTCAAAAGTTTCGAACAGTCTACTCTGCGAAGTAGTTATACAGTAAGTAGGTATCAACATTAAATAGGATTCGTAAACATTACATTTCTCCTATCCATGTGTACACAGCCACTCAATAGCCGAAAGCAGGACAGATCATAACTCTTTGATAGTGAATTGTAATTACAATACACGTTGTACTTCCTTCTACAATACATGTACAGGTGGAAACTGAACTTCACCTGGTGCCTTGATATTCAAGACACTATAGATCAGACGACGCCCCTTAACTTCGTTATAAAGTAAACTAACCACTTCCTAGTCCTTCGATTAACTTTGAAGTGCTCTGGAAAATATAATCAGTCCTTACGAACGGAAAAAGAGGTTAAAATAAAGCAGTTCTAGCCTTACCCAGCCTTAAATTTTGGTATTTTCAAATGAAATTTTTAATACACGACAAAGGAGATATCTAAGTCTTTAAATGATTTATGATTCTTCTAGAGCAGCAGGTGATTCTCCTATGATTCGAGTAGTGCTACAGCAGGAGACTTGATAAAGCGTTCATGTGGGATAACCTATGTTCCTGCACACACAAAAGAAAACGGCACATGAACGAATCATTAATCAAAAACATAATAAAGCTTTGCCTTTTCTATCAATAACCTAATGTTCTCTCCCTCATAAATAATTACTCTCTCTTTCAATAGAAAAACGCCGCCACCACCTTCGTTATACATCGTATCCAATAAACGTAATTGCATACAACGCAAACAACTAAACCGGACCTTTATCGCCCCTGAGTGATGGGTTCGAATACCAGAACTCACAATGTACAGCCCGTCCCTGAACCTAACACCAAATCCGCATACAGTATTCCCCTTAACAATCACCGTAGTTCAGGGCGTATGAAATCACTTGTGACCTGTCCCTCAAATATTTTGGTGTATATGTAAAAATCCACGCTCAAGGTCAAGGTCAAGGTTAAGGCCAATTTCTTATGTGTGTTACTGAAACGGAAAAAAGCCACAGGCAGTTCTCTAGGGATTGATCATGAATCTTTCGCCAGTGATGAATTGTATTCTCTCTCTCTCTCTCTCTCTCTCTCTCTCTCTCTCTCTCTCTCTCTCTCTCTCTCTCTCTACATGATACATGTGTTCTTCGTCGATGTGAATGCAACAACCTGGACTATGCAATTTCCTAATTAACATTCCTGAAACTTCCCCATTCTCATTCATGCTATTCCTTCATTCTGTCAAAGTATCCCAAAGCATTTTACGTATAAACAAAGGCCATTTTTTCCGTTCTTAATTGAATTGCTCTCTGTACTCGTTATAGAAAAGACAAACGATGAACTACTGTAATTAATCTTCTTAGCACGATACTGAATGAGTTAATATCTAAATGAGAGAAGGATAAAGTAAAAAAAAAAAAAAAAGATCATAACATAATCTAAATTTCACGAATCTTTCAAACTCTGGTACTTTCATTTATCTGTTTATTAACTGCATGGACATTTTCAACACTAGACTTGAATACTACTAAATGGCGATAAAACATACCAATTTGGGAGTTAAATCATCGGCACGAGTCCACCCTCTTCTGCCACTGAACTCATACAAAATAAAATAAAATAAAATAAATGTGAAATAAAAAAAAATTAAATAAATAAATAAGAGCATGTTACCATTTTTCCAGGTGAAATAGCGAAGTGACGATACTGAATACTGCATTTCTGCGTTTCCTTACACAACTACAATACAATCAAGTCTTAAACAAGAAAATACTAAGAATCAGAAAAAAAAAGGAACAGGTTTAGCGAAGACATGGGGAAGGTACCTCACAATCCGCGGGTAGAAGAGAACCTATAAAATGAAATACTCCGCAAAAAAAGCCAGCAGTAAAATTGTAATTAGCGAAACAATTGTCACGCATTCCTGATATTATCGCAATTATACAGTCGTAGAAAGTGCTGGTATAAGAATGATGTCACAAAGAGATATCAAAAATATTTTTAATAAATCAGAATTTCCACAATGTATAATAACATCTACAATGATTAAATTGCTCTAAATACTGTAGTAGAGAAAATAGACAAAAGCTTTGGTAATTAGTCCGTGTGAAAAAGTTATTACCAATGTAATCATTATTACAACGGAAAAGGCTAGACAAAGGACTGCTACTCACCTGTGTGAGTGTGTGGAAGAAATTGCTAATGGAGTGTAAATTGTTTCTTTATGACACTACACACTTGGTATAAGAGAGGTGGGCTTATGTGCTCAAAAGGATTGCAAAAACTCGTTATGAACACGCTGAAGTAAAACCACTTGAGAGAGTAATTCAGTGGAGGTTACTGATTTTTTTTTATTTCGTATGATTAAACGATCGCATCTGAATCAATTGCTATTCATGAACACAACGTTACAGTTTCCATAAGATATGACGTCACTATCACAACTACACGTAATAACTCTGGCGGCAAAGGAGTTACCCTATTTGACAAACTGAACCTACGATCCACACACCAGGAGTGAAATGTAGAACTGCTAATCATTCACATAAGTAGGGTGACAAAAACTCACTCAGCAAAGTGGAAAAATAAACATATTTCTAAAAAAAAAAACTTTGGCTGTATACTGAGCAAGCCTAGACAAAGCCTAGTTAGATAAATAATAATAAAAAATACATATTACACCCTGAACGACATAGAAACATCATCAATACAGAATCAGACAACGAGGACTGGAGCCCACCATGCCCCCTGTACACTGGCCACGACAATAATTAATGAATAACTAATAATTAATAAAATATTTAACAATAAATGAAATAATAAAATAACCAATAATTAATAATAAAAAAATTATTGATTATTAAGAGATCATCAATAATTAATCAAATTTTACCCAAAACATAGATCACAAACATAAATATTCAACGCTGAACATTGTCACTAAGGAAAAATAGAGCACATTCTTTCAAGTATTTTTTACCAGATATTGTGAGTGAGTATAAACATACGCGTGCGTATATGCATACGCTGAAATGTTTAATAAAATGATAAAAAAAAAACATGACAAAGAACGATATCTCTTAGAGAAAATCGGCTTCCTCATGAAACTATAAGAATCGTATTCTTCCATCACCAGGACTAAGACAACTCCCCGGGTCAGGGGCTGCACAGTTAATGAGCCCAAACAATAATCGCAAAGGGTGTCTGGATCCAGTCGCAACTGGGAGCCCAAGTATTCGAGGCGAGTGCGTAATTCTGTGATTTCCATCTCCTTGGTTCAATGCTGTTAGCACGAATAGAAATATCATAAAATGGTACCATGATTGTTTTATGGCAAAAATACGTCTACTTTCCATACGTATTTTATTTTTAGCAGCTTACATCATTACCCATAACCTACAGAATTACGTAGGAGCACAATCAGCCTTTTATATGGCCTGTCATAAACCAGAGTTCAGTTGATAAAAGTATGCCTTAATTTGGCACTAAAATCAGGCTAAGAGCACAATATCATATTCTCTCTCTCTCTCTCTCTCTCTCTCTCTCTCTCTCTCTCTCTCTCTCTCTCTCTCTCTCTCTCTCTCTCTCTCTCACCAACTTTTACCCCGATTGAGTTGACGAACACAATAGTTTACTTTGAAGAAATTAACAGACTTGTAGATACTAAACTAGGTCTTCAACATTCACCTAACCTCTTTGCGGGCTGCTTAGAGCAAGAGCCCGTGCCACCATAAGGCTGGCTTAGTTTAAAAAAGCCTCACCTATTTAATAGCTAAAACTCGATTATCATGTTTCTTAAGATGACATTTGTATCTTTAAAACATGTTCAAATAATAAATAAATGTAACTACTAATAAAGAATACATGACAATTACCTCAAGTTCATTGTCTGTGGCTGATCACAAATACCCACAGTACAGTCAGGGAGAGAAAATTCCCGACAATTCCGCAATACGGAATCGATATGAAATCGCCACTCTAACCCAGAATAGCATTTAAAACGCACAATAAAATCCTGTCTCAATACAAAATTTAATAAACGTACGAGTAACTAAACAACGAATAATCAAAATCATACGTCGAGAAGAGACAAATCAGAAAAAAAAATCCTCATAAACATCCTTGTAATTAAGCCCCCCAAAGAAAGAAGACCCAATCGCATCAGCAAAGCAACAAGGGAAATTTACCAACAAAACATACCTGATGTCTTCCTGAGTCCATCGCAGTAAGTATGATTAATATTTCCAGCCGAATTAAAGATGGGGATTAAAACCTGATTTATGTGTAATCCTCTTAGTCGAAATGAAAACGGCTTTGATTATATAAATATTTCGTGTATCAACACCATATCACCGGGGATGCCGGCAGCTGAAATTTTATTGATTCGTTCTGCCATTTGCAAGTGTGTCAAAGAGATGAAGAGGCAAGCCTCTGGATGTTTGCGGGATAGATTTCCATTTGGCAAAGTTTCACCTCAAAATGCCATTGATACGGTGTCCTCAATTAAAATATATTTTAGGCCACCATGCCATATCATTATATATATATATATATATATATATATATATATATATATATATATATATATATATATATATATATATATATATATAAGTAACATGTCGTCGGAATATGGTCACTGACAGTGTTTCTTTTCTAAGTACATTTTCCATAAATTATATTGGCCTTTTGTAGTTTTTTTTTTTTTTTTTTGTCCGTAGACTGACAGCTCAACTCTAAGAAAAAGTTTAAAGTTTCTCAAAATAGCGTTAGCAGATGGCTTCCCTTTATTTTGGTATTACAGTTATGAACAATTCTTCCATAGATTATTCTGGAACACTTTCTTTCTACAAGGTTGAAACCCGGAAACTGTTACACATAATCCAGAAGAAAAGGGAGAATTGCTAACTACTTAACCATCACAAATCAAACAAATCGTGCAACCCTGCACCTTTGATTTCATAGAGACTTTCCAGTCATAGGGACCATGTCTACGGCGAATTTGAGTTAGAAATGGGAAGAACATCGTTCTTGCGCGCAAGACAAGGCAACAGTTTGTATGTGCGGGTGATTAAGAAAAGACAAAATGAAAGGTAAGACTGTGATAATTAACGGAATAAGTGTAATTCATACATTTACCCATGAGAGAGAGAGAGAGAGAGAGAGAGAGAGAGAGAGAGAGAGAGAGAGAGAGAGAGAAAGTATAACTTATATATTTATCGATCTGAGAGAGAGAGAGAGAGAGAGAGAGAGAGAGAGAGAGAGAGAGAGAGAGAGTATAACTCATACATTCAAAGATCGGAAATAAAGAGAGAGAGAGAGAGAGAGAGAGAGAGAGAGAGAGAGAGAGAGAGAGAGAGAGAGAAAAACTCATACATTTACCGGTCTAAGAGAGAGAGAGAGGAAGTATAACTCATGAATTTAAAGATCGGAAATAAAGAGAGAGAGAGAGAGAGAGAGAGAGAGAGAGAGAAGAGAAAATCATTTGTAATTTAATTATCTCGTCAAAATGAAAATATAATTTCCAGTTATAAAAGATTCTAAAGCAGTCAAAACAAATACCCAGAGAATTCGTGAAACAGGCCTTACGACCGCGTCCTCTCTCGCCGCCAGCACAGCAGCGAGTTAATGAATAACAACCGCAAGTGTAATTAACTTTCTCAAGTCAGAGCACAGAGCCAAAAGGTACCAAGGAAAGTATATCTGTGATAGATCGCCTTTAAGGGAAATCCTTTTTATCCTACTTCTGACATAACTCAGCTATCTTAAAACTTTCTCTCTCTCTCTCTCTCTCTCTCTCTCTCTCTCTCTCTCTCTCTCTCTCTCATTCGTCTATCCCTCATGTCCTTTCTGACTCGCCCCTCTCCCCTTTTTATTATTCAGAGAACGTGATTCACCTATGATATCGCCCTTCTTCAGATGAATTGATGGCGCCACATTTGTCAAAAAGGGAAAATGGAATCTCATGAATTTCTCGAAATGAAATGGCTAAATGCTGGGCAAAAGCGGCTGAGGAGACTGGCGTGGAAGAATAAATAAAAACAACAGTAATAATGCATAATATATATATATATATATATATATATATATATATATATATATATATATATATATATATATAGATATATATATATATATATATATATATATATTATTGCTGTTGTTGTTGTTGAATTGAACAACCGTTATACTTAACGAAGATTGTATACAAAGAAGCAGAAGTTATCCTCCGCTACTATTCTCAAAATTTCCGAGGGTCCTGACGTACCAATATTACACCCAAATTATTGTCCCTATGAAATTAAAGCTGTCTAACTCAGAAACTAAAATAGATATTTTAGACTAGAAGAAAATACTTAAACAAACTTCTATATGATCCAAATTAATGCCAGTAAAAATTAAATTCTGCCTGTGCTGTTGAAAAAAAAAAAAAAAAGTTTTATTAAACCTTGCATAATCGGAAGCTCCTTTAGAATGTTTTTTTTTTTTTAGTCCAGCACATTTTGAGTTCATAACAAAATATACTGTAATGAATGAATTTTTCTCTATCAGTTCGGTAACTGAATTACAATCGTTTGGAACTAGGATAAAGCAATAGATCATTCTACATACTGTTAGATATACCCAGATATGTAAGGATGGATTACTTCCAAGGCAAATTTTGAATAATGACAGAAAAAAGGAAATATCTGCCTGTCCCTTTCTCCAGGTCTTGTTTTCTCCACTCTTTTCTATTGCTTATATGTTTCTTTATATCAATTCCTTCTACTTCATTGTACTTTTTACCACTTTTGTTAAGTGTGGAGGAATCTCATTATTTCTTCTTTCCGTAAATAAATCAGGATGTTGATAATGGAAAAAATAGTAATTCTAAATAACTACGTTGTTCATTTATGCAACAAATCTAATTTTCTAATCCGCAAAATAATTCATTTTAATAAGAGAAATACAACAGCAACTCGGTCTACCCTAACTAGCTTAACAAAGACATCAGAGGTTTAGGATAAAAAATGCTAGACAGTTCATAAAGCAAGCTTAATGTTACACTTGGGCAAATTTCATGGACACCAAAAGTTATCAGAAAGACTGAATCGTTCTTTGTGCCTAAAACGATGAGACAGAAAACATGTGAATTTGATCTATTTTTGGAACTGACAAAACTGAGAAACTATTTTATGTCTTAGTCGTTTTCACCTTCTTCGAATCAGACTTTACATTTTAGTTTTCTGTAAAAGAAAACTACTGAGATGGCTATATGTCTGTCCGTCCTCACTTTTTCTGTCCGACCTCAGATCTTTAAAACTACTGAAGCTAGAGGGCTGCAAATTGGTTTGTTGATCATCCACCCTCCAATCATCAAACATACCAAATTGCAGCCCTCTAGCCTCGGTAGTTTTTATTTAAGGTTAAAGTTAGCCAAGATCGAGCGTCTGGCAACGCTACAGGGCAGGCAACCACCGGCCGTGGCTGAAAGTTTCATGGGACGCGGCCCTTACAGCATTATACCGAAACCACCGAAAGATAGATCTATTTTCGGTGACCTTGATCATACGCTGTGCAGAAAACTCGATTTTTTTACTTGCTTATATTCTTTTCCATATTTCTGATATCGACAATGCTTGAAAAATACTTCCATTACTGAGCAAAGAACGTGACCACTCAAACCAAAAACTTTTAACTGACGAATACACAGGTGGTTTACTATCAGTACACATGGAGAACCAAGGTTCATTTCCTCGTAATTCTATCCTTCCTTCGATGAACCCAGGCCCACAGAGATGATTGCTGAACAACACACATATTATAAAAAGCCCTCTAATAAAAACCTACAAATTACTGAGAACATATATTTTTCTCCCAAATTCAGAAGCCTCCTCGCCACCTGGCATTTACGTAAGAATAACAGTAACATTTATCTCGGATCCATTTTTTATGAGAATCTAAGGCATTCCAGGCATACACCTGTTAGCAGTGACGTAAGCAGCGGAAGCAAGAGAATAATAAGTAAATGTTTCAGTACGAGCAATGAAGCCCAAAATAGTCTGAGTAAAAAAAAAAAGGACCTCGTCATAGCTATGCTCTTATCTATCATGTCCTTTTACAAAAGGCATGGGGTTATGGGAACTGTCAATAATTATAAATGTCATTGTACTTTCATTGGCAGTTTTGTGTTAACTTTCCTGTCGCCAAAATATAAAGAATTAAGTAAAAAAAAAAAAAAAAAAAAAGATATGACAGCGTAGCACATTGGAACTCCTTGACCGTTCATCAAATAATGTGGACTTTCAAAGATAAAACTACAGTGATGTAGAGTACCAAAGAGGGAACTAAGAAATCTGTCAAATCAAAATGTTAAATATCCCTCCATACAATACTTCCTGAGGAGAAATAGAAGTCCAGTTGTCGAATAAGGACTAGCACTCCTCTCCTTTCATTACATTCGATTCCTCTTTCAATAAAAAAAAAGGAAGTAAGTACCCAACGTACAGTATTTCTTTCGTATCCACAGGATCGCTTGAAAAGAAACCTCGCCCTCCGCCTCTATCTCTCTACAATCCAATTCCCTTCCTTCCCGTTTCCCATCCTCTAAACATAAACACGTCCGAGACAAGCATCAACCAGTCAAGAAGAAGATATAAAACCCGGTAAGCAAATGACAATACAAAACTGCCTGCAAAAGTTTTCCTTTCGAAGCACTGCGAAGCTGCCCTCTTGACCAGCCAAGCGTCAAGGACGATTCGGTCCGGGTTGAGGAGGCTGGTTTTCGACCCCGTGAGCCTCCGCGGGATAACACGGTCATGAGACTCACGTCCACTCGTAAAATGGGTGGTAAATCAGAAGCTACCAGCGACAACAGGCCATCGTCCTTTATATTTCTCCCTTACCTTCCAAACTCCGACATATAGCTCTCTCACTCTCTCTCTCTCTGTCTGTCTGTCTGTCTGTCTGTGTCTCTCTCTCTCTCTCTCACATAAGAACACACACACACAAACCAAACTCCGACTTATAGATGTCTCTCTCTCTCTCTCTCTCTCTCTCTCTCTCTCTCTCTCTCTCACAGACACACACACACACGCAAACACACACACAAACCAAACTCCGGCTTACAGATATGCCTCTTTCTCTCTCTCTCTCACACACACACACACACACACACACACATAAGAACACACACACGAACAAACCAAACTCCGACTTACAGATCTCTCTCTCTCTCTCTCTCTCTCTCTCTCACACACAAACACACACACATTTGAGCAGATTTAATATTAATTCTACACCACTTACCAGAGGTACATTACTTTCAAATTCATTTAATCAGAAAATACATTCTAGAAAAATAATATGAAATATATTAAAAGGTTTTCCCTTCTACAACATTCCGTCTCCAAACAGCGTGACTAACTGTAAATGTTACGACAGTGCAAACCAGAGAGTTCACTGAATAAAACATTAAGCAAGCATGGATAAATCAAAGTTAAAATTATGTACCAGTCAATAAACCGGTTTAAGGCTGAAAATATATCGGTCAAAGGCGAGATATCGGAGCGAAAACAAGTATCGGGCAATAGAGAGCTTTAAGAGCAAAAATCTCACAGAGAAATGACAGAAGAGGATTTAAAACAAAGCCCCTTCGCAGGAGTCAGAGAAACGTTCGAAATTCTGAAGGGCAATAGTGTATGAAGGTTCAAGACACGAAGTTATGTTTACGGGGTCCTTTTCCCGATTTGAACAAACATTCGATTTTTTATGACTTGGTGTAACTTGAGGAGAATTGAAACGTTCAGAAGGACTGGCGGCCATTGCCATTAAGCGAGGGAAGAGGGCCGACCCTCTGACACTTGTACATACGAGGGCCTCGTGCTTTACGGTGTCAATACGGTGCACTGTGCCACTGTGACAGAACGAATATGGCAAATGGTCAATCATATTCCTCGGTATTATCCACTATACGGCCCTTGAAGACGCGGGTGATTTATGTGAGCAAACAAGAAATGGACGCCAGTTAACAAAACAGAGAAACACAGAGAAGAAACAAAAAAAAAAAAAAAGTTGGATAAATTGCCTAAGAATATCATCACCTTAGACTTATGTAAAAAACAGAAACAAAATAAAGTCTGTTAATACAAACACTATACGTACTCGTATATATGTAGGTGTGTACTCGTATGTATGTATGTATGCATGTCTGTACATATAGTTAATACATATCACACCAAGTGACAAAGGACTAAGAATACAACAATGGTGTCAAGTATCTACAAAGTAGAGGTAATGGATGTAAATATGATTTTGCAAAAACTGCACAAAAATACTAAAGAGGATTAAAGTCATCGACGTCATTGGTAGTCGTCTGCTATCCCTGATTTCCTTATGAGATGACTTGGCCTCATATCAAAGCATTCTGCACCTCATATCATAATGAAGTCCATGATAAATTCTTTCTCCTTCTTTCGGTTGAATCTTATAATATAACGAACAATGAGGTTATTATTTTCAAATGACTATTGTCGTTTACGTTTTAATCAAATAAAAAAAAATTTGTCTACTGATTTTTTTTTTCATTTACATACATTGCATACCTGCACTTTGAACGTAGTATCTTCAAGACTTCAAAAAACATGTAAAAATTCGCCGAAGTCTCATCGGCGCAATCGAGTTTTCTGTACAGCCGCTACAGCGTATAACCAAGGCCGCCGAAAATAGGTATACCTTTCTTTGGTCTCGGTATAATGCTGTATGAGCCGCGGCTCAAGAAACTTCAACCACAGCCCGGTGGTGGCCTACCCTATATCGTTGCCAGAAGCACGATTATGGCTAACTTTAACCTTAAATAAAATAAAAACTACTGAGGCTAGAGGGCTGCAATTTGTTATGTTTGATGACTGGAGGGTGGATGATCAACATACCAATTTGCAGCCCTCTAGCCTAAGTAGTTTTTAAGATCTGAGGGCGGACAGAAAAAGCCAGCACAACAGTTTTCTCTTACAGAA
The DNA here is from genome assembly GCF_040412425.1 of Macrobrachium rosenbergii. Lineage (NCBI taxonomy): Eukaryota > Metazoa > Arthropoda > Malacostraca > Decapoda > Palaemonidae > Macrobrachium > Macrobrachium rosenbergii. Next base: position 8,520,234 of record NC_089790.1, on the reverse strand, counting down.
AACTAAAAAGGAAGATTGAAGATATCACAGCGATAAAGTATCAGTGTGATACTGGCCAGGAGATACCAATAGTCGCATTAAAGTAAACAAAATGACAAATCTTTCTGTATTATATGAAAATACGAATATTTCGTGATAATGATGAGGAGATATTTAATTTTAAATACTCATTGATGGTCTTTGTGTAAAACAAATTCCTAATAAGTATTCCACTAAAGAACATTGTAAAGAAAAAAGCTGAAGCTGTCAAATATATACAGTCGCTTCAGATCCTCAATAATTTGAAAATGATTTAAAAACCTTTACGTGTCACCCTTTGATAAAATTTTATATACCAGTCTGGATCTGACTTTTTTTCCAAGATATACCTAATTTTAAGGATACATAAGCTAATGGGTAATTCTACAAACTTCCTCTTCTTAAAATGAAAAATGCTAATGCGTAAATTCATGACTCTGACTATATAAAAAAGCATGGGACTCTATACCCATTACTAAGTTTTGATGAGTTTTTCACAAAATAGTGTGGTAATTGTACTGCAGTCATCGACGGTAGTTCAGACTGAAACCAACCGATTAAAAAATCAACAAAAGCGAAAAAATACTTAAGAGACCACGCATAAGGTGGTGAAAATATTCCCCGGCAAGAGAGTCAGTGACCCTAAGCTTTGTTGTAACTTTAACAGGTTTTCCTTGCTAAGCTAAACTAAATGCTTGTCTGAAAAAGTAGTTCTTCAGGAGAGAAATAACGGGGATAATAATTTTACACTTATATAAGTCATACTTGAAAGTACTCAGGTATCCAGAACGTTTTCTCTCTCCTCACATATATACATACATATACACATACACATGTATATACATGAACATGTATACATGCATAATATATGTGTATATATACATATATATATATATATATATATATATATATATATATATATATATATATGTATATACATATATAAGTATGTATGTATATACATACATACACACATACATATATATATACAGTATATATATATATATATATATATATATATATATATATATATATATATATATATATATATATATATATATATATAACGGGTCCATGAGACCTAGTGGTCATGACGCTGGCCTCACTAGGAACAGGGCGCAGTCTGTTTCCGGTAGAGGCAGAACGATTTAGGCCAGTTCCGTACATCTCCGGACGTCCCCCCCACCCCTCCCCCACAATAAATCATCTCCAAGATCATCTAATTCCAGCTTCATCCTGATTAGCAATCTGCACGAGAAACCTACACGCGACCTCACCTATATTTTATTCATCCCGTACCACCATAATGGTAATGAATTTAATATTTCAAAACTCGACGCGCTTTGGTACATTGTAGAGAATCGTCTTCTTCGGTCATGGAGAATAATTTAGAAAGCAGCCTTGCTCCTTTCATTTATTCTTAGCAACGAGCTAAATTCATGGAATACCTGAAAATACGAAACAGGTCGCAATTTATACTAAAGAATAATTTGCTTTTACACTGACCATTTTTTCACTAAAACACTCAGGACCTCAGCAAATAATTTCCCTCAATCAAAATTCATTAATACAATCACTTGACAGATAATCATTTAGGAATAACATTTTCAATACTCCACTTGGATATGCAAATGATGTCATTAGCATAATGTAACATTTAAAAAAAAAAGATGTGTTACCATTTACATGTCAAATGGGCAAACTTGCTCTAGGCGGAGGCCGTTCTCACAGCAATTACAATGGGAAAATGTACCTCAGTAGAGCCCTTAATGACAGGGCAATGGTTCTTATCCAGGGGTTAGGGGATGCGAAGCCGGTCCCTAAGGGGTGCGAGGATCCCTATGAATAATTATAATCAAAGCAAAATATATATTTATATACGCATGTTATTTTTTCCTGCAAAAAAATAAAAATAAAATAGAATAATAATAATAATAAGTAATTATTATTATTATTATTGAAAGAAATATCAACACCCAATTCGAATGAAATGTTGTTAATTGGGTCACTGCTGAGTCGGGAAGTTGGGGAAAACACGCTGGTATGCAAACAGTTAGCCTGCCCAGGTAATTCCTTGGGTACAGTTGTACTCAGGCTCCAACTTCTTTTATGACATGTGTGGCCTGGTTGGCAGCGCTCTGGTCTTTCATTTGAGAGACCTGGGTTCGATCCTGATGTGAGTCAGAAATTTATTATTATTATTATTATTATTATTATTATTATTATTATTATTATTATTATTATTATTATTATTATTATATTATTATTAACTTTATATTTTAGCTTTTTTTTTCAGCAATTCAGTGGGTGCGAGAACTGACTACTGATTGGAAAAGGGTGCATACACTGGAAAAAGGTTAAGAACCACCGTGATAGTGTCATAGTCCAGTAAGAGATGCAACTTCGCAATGGAAAATAGCGATCACCTAAAGACTGTAGGTAAGGGAAGATGAATAAAGTGAAAAAATGAAAACTGTGATTAATGATGAAATATGATGGATTTGTTGCCCATTGCATTTTTTAATAATAAAGACCACATTCTGTCCATTTCTCGTTCACAAACCCTTTATTACACCTACAGGTGGTTCTTCTTGATCGGAGGAATAAATTGCACTTCAATCCGTATTGCACGAGGCAGTTGTTGATTAATTATGTGATGACACCTAAAAGACTTACTTTCAAAAAAAGATCTTTAGATTTTAGATAATTCTGTGATTCATCAGAGATTAGAATGGGCGAAAAAACTTTTCACAGCTACTTAAAAAGTATCTTACAAGATACTAAAGTTCCGTGTACATGGAAATAGTATATAAGTAAGGTCAGAGTGAATAATAATAATAATAATAATAATAATAATAATAATAATAATAATAATAATAACCTTCAAATGTTTTCTAAGCTAAAATCATTTTTTCCCCAAAAGAGAGCAACGCTTTACGATGTATATAAATAAATTCATTTAAAAAGAAATATGTAAATAAATTTACACAATTTGCGTAAATTCTCAATGAACGAAGACGAGATTATTAGACACCAATCGAGATTAGCATACAAAGTGCAATAAAAACCAAAGTGAAAGAATACGAAGGAAAAGAAAACGATAAAAAGAAAAGGAAAGTGGGTTCGTTAGCAAATCGGAATTTTCAAGAGCGCAATGCGCTCGTCCTCTGGAACCTCAGTTACATATTCACCTAATCGGACATTTCGCTAAATAAGACTGGTATCACGAAGCACAATCATTAATAATTTCCATGAAACATGCCTGGTAGCATATATTATACCCAGGATATCTAATTTCATTTCGTGAATATAACATGAGCAACAGTAGTCGTCGCGCTCTCTTTAGTCTGGAAAATTCACAGCGTTAGGTTCTATAAATATGAATTTAAAGGGAATACTTGCATTCTTTATATTTATATATATATATATATATATATACATATATATATATATATTGTATATTAAACTGAATCCATATGAAATACTCTGTACTGACAAACGTAAACAAAAAGTGTAAGAATATCAAAGTGTTAAGAGCTCATTGTGACCAATATAATAAATAATACATTAAAATCTGGTGAAAGTGACCAATATACAGTATATATATATATATATATATATATATATATATATATATATATATATATATATATATATATATACTGTATATATATATATATATATATATATATATATATATATATATATATATATATCCTAAAAAGATTTCAAGGAACCTGTGCGGTATCATCTTGAATCCGCCCCTGTAAATGGGAAAGACGTGTATATATATCTATGTATTTATTTATTTTAACACACATGTTCCCTGAAAATCTTTTAGGAGAACATTCCTAGTCCCATTTCCTTTCTACACTCCGCTGGTGAACCACCAGAGTCGACTAACCACTAAGTACACAAGTATATATACATACATATATAAGCCAGTCAACGTCAAATATTTTTTCTACCTAAAAAACGTTTCTCAATACACGATCTATACAGAAAGAGAGAAGTCATCGACAACTCACGTTCTTCAGATGCAAGGAATACAAAATACTATAAAAAGTTATCTGCCATTCATAGTTTCTTTCGAATCGTAAGTGAAAGCTCCCATACCCGCAGCCATTAATGATGACGTCAGAATATTTCTTTCCCAGGATAACTGACACAGTATCCAAACTTTTTTTGTGAATAGTTACAAGTGTTTAAAGATCTCCCCTCTGGTAGCATAAGCAATCAGCTCAAGTAATTCCACTCTAGGCCAAGAAAAAACAAATTAATTAAAAATGGGGCAGTGACTTTTATATCTTCAGTCTAGTTAACGTTAATCAGAACCGTATGCAGCGTTTGATTTCGATTTTATGCACAGAGAGTACAAAAGTATATATGGATATATGTGTGTATGTATGTATGTATATATATATATATATATATATATATATATATATATATATATATATATATATATATATATATATATATATATGCGTGTGTGTGTGTGTGTATACACAATATACACACACACACATATATATATATATATACATATGAGTGTGTGAGTAATTTTCTTAAACCCAACGCGCTGCTAACTTCTCGATTTCTTCACATTTTGGAAAGGCTTGTCACTACCGAGCCTGGCCATCAGAATAACTCCATTCCTTTCTTGAACTGCAACCGGGCTTAGTAGTGACAAACGTTTCCAAAATTTAAAGAAATCCAGAAGCTGAAAAAGCACTGTGGTTAATAAAATTATATACCTACCCGGTAAAAAGTGACCAGTATGAAATGAAGGCTGCATTTTTAATGATGGTTGGATGTAACAGAAGAGACGTCGCACTATATAATGTATAAATTATAAGGATTATGGAAAAACTGAGAATGGCTGTGGAACGTTAGGTGAGTGTATAAGCATTTAAGTACAGAGACGAAGAACTGGAAATAACCAGCAGTTTAAGTATTAGCCCCAAGTATATTTGTACCGCTTAGAAAATTGGAAAATACTCATTTTTATTACTTAGAGAAATGGAAAATATTTATCTGTATTACTTAGAGAAATGGAAAATATTTATTTGTATTACTTCGAGAATGGAAAATATTTATTTGTATTACTTACAGAAATGGAAAATATTTATTTGTATTACTTAAAGGAATGAAAAATATTTATTTGTATTAATTAGAGAAGTGGAAAATATTTATTTGTATCACTTAGAGAAATGAAAAATATTTATTTGCATTACTTAGAGAATGAAAAATATTTATTTGCATTACTTAGAGAAATGGAAAATATTTATTTGCATTACTTAGAGAAATGGAAAATATTCATGAAATAATTACTATATATTATTCATACACCGAACTTTCTTTATATTCACTTACTTTTGTAAACAGATAAAATCGCTCTTGAGGAAGACGCGAATTACACACAAATTGAAAACACAGATGAAACAAGGACAAACCTTTATAAGTACGGAAGAAGAAGAAGAAGAAGAAGAAGAAAAAAATAAAAATATGGATATGGCTGCCAAGCTGACAAAAGTCTTATCCCGGCGTGGTCGCTTTAAATCCGTCGATTCTGAGTCAATTAGAATATAAAGTTTCAGGATCAGGCCTGGGATATTCCAAGTTATCCAACGCCGGAGCAAAAAAATAAAAAAAATAATAAAAAAGAGACGAAAAGATGAGAAAAGGAAGGGCGGTTGTTTTCCATTTTTTTTCCACAGCCAGGTTCTACTCTATTCGCCCTTCGGAAATAGAATAAAAAAGTAAGCGGGGATAAAAGATAAGAGAAAGAGAAAGAGAGAGAGAGAGAGAGTGAGAAGGGGGGCGAAAAAAAGGTAGAATTCTAGAGGGGCGTTGGGCACACCCGCTGGTCACTTGTTTAAGCCGCCCTTGAAGCAAGACCAGAATGGCAATAAACCCCCAAAAAATCCTCCTTTTCAAGAAATACAGCGGAGATGGAACAAGAATCCTCGAAGAATATTTGAGTAGCTGATGAAGGACTGATTTTTGAATTAGATAACGTCTTACAAAAGAAACGGCTGGGGAATTTAGGCCCGAATTACCGTCTCCACGAAGAAGAAGAAGAAGAAGAAGAAGAAGAAGAAGAAGAGGAAGAAGAAGAAAGAGACAGGGCAAAAAAGAACGAGAGGAAAATAGTGAGAACGCAAGAACGTGCTCAGACCATCTTGACAGAAACAAACCCAGACACTAACAGACGCTCTCATAAGACGTACTCACAGAGGACTCTGCTCTGCTAGTGGACAAGTCTGCAAATATCACATTCAAATCAATGAAACATGACCGACAGCTACAGCAAATATAGTTCAATCGATTTAAATGGTCGTAAGTGGCTTGACTAAGATGTATTGTTCTTCCACAGGCACATTCTTTATAAAAATTAAAATATGTTTTATATCTTGTGAACATCTATACAGTAAAAGAAAAGGAATAAAAAGCCTTTGTTCCTGAATTTCTTAGACTTGACGCTCAATACTGGCACACCGCAAATCAATTAAAAGTTACCTTTCCCAGGAAGACTATTTCCCCATTGAGCATTACGAATGAGGTTAACTGGAATTCACAAGTCTTGACAGTTTGACAGCATGGAGGAGATTTAGACTTAAATTACAATAATTTGAGCGACCGATAACTACTGCTGTGATGAAGAACTATAATAAAGATTCAAATAAAGTACAAAAGGTCCTGATGGGCAGATTATCTATATTTTCTTGAATTATGCGGACTTTGATCTCACTCCGATTTTTTATCTAACAACTTTTAGCTGTTAATGTTGCCATAGTGACATACAATCCATTTTAGTTTTCTGTACAAGAAACTATTGTGCCGGCTTTGTCTGTCCGTCCGCACTTTTTCTGTCCGCCATCAGGTCTTAAAAAATACTGAGGCTAGAGGGCTGCAAATTGGTATCTTGATCATCCACCCTCCACTCATCAACCTTACCAAATTGCAGCCCTCTAGCCTCAGTAGTTTGATTTTATTTACGGTTAAAGCTAGCCATAATCGTGCGTCTGGCAACGATATAGGACAGGCCACCATCGGGCCGTGGTTAAAGTTTCATGGGCCGCGGCTCATAGATTATCATACCGGGACCACCGAAATATAGATCTATTATTGGTGGCCTTGATTATACGCTGTACAGAAAACTCATTTCTAGAGGTTTAAACAGAGTTCTGATTTTTTCGAGTCATTCACTTTCCATCTCGTTATAGACTGCATTCTGCTAACAATGCCTTTTTTTTTTTTTTATGCACAAAGCACTTAATCTTTACAGCAATTTTAGAGGAAAAAGGTTAATAACAATTACAGACAGAGCCGCGATGAACGTAAATTCTGTTAACCAACTAAATAATGCGTAGATACTAATTGCATTCAAATAATCATTTTAGCACAAATTCAACCGTCATACATGCAAACACACACACACACACACACACACATATATATATATATATATATATATATATACATAATGTATATTTACACACACACATATGTATATATATATGTAAATATACACACACACAAACATATATATATATATATATATTTTCATATTACACTGTAGTATTACAGGAAAAGACATTCATATATATATATATATATATATATATATATATATATATATATATATATATATATATATATATATGTGTGTGTGTGTGTGTGTGTGTGTGTGTGTGTGTTTGTGTGTGTACAGTATACTTACAATATATGTATATATATATATATATATATATATATATATATATATATATATATATATATATAAATATATGTATATATATATGTATATATTCATATACATACTAAAGCAGACCTAGTATTATATCAATTACGGGATAATGGAACTTACAGAGATATCAGATTCTAGTGATCACACAGCGTTTGCTACAGCTCTTCCAAGTATTCCATCACGAGATCTAATCTGAGCACTTACCTGAAAAAAGAAAGAATGGCCACTATTAAGCAAGGAAATATGTACAAGTTTTTCTTCAGACTCTGTAAAGAATATCCCCACTACGATCGTACGATTCTTGAAAGAGCAAAAATTAGCTTTAAGTGATTCCTCAATAAAAGAGCCAAAGGGTTTCATAATGGAACTTGATCCCACGAAGAACGCAACATAAAGCTTATTTTCAGCTACGACAGTGTGTCTCAGAGAACTTCGAAAATAAAAAAAAAGCGTAATCGTTTGCATCAATAATGGTACCCTTTACGGTTGTTGTAATATTCGCATTTACCACATTCATATTTAACTACGGGCCTTTGAGATACCTGAGTCAGCGTAATTCGTTGGCTCCGTTTCGAAAGGAGGAGGTTTCGCTTAACGCATGCGATTGGCATTCCGTTCAATACTGAAATATCCACCTGCATGAAGACACAGTCTATTAAAACAATCGTCTGTGAAATATAAGATAGGTAATCAAATGAACGTTTTGCCAAAGAATCACTGTTGTAAAGGATACAGTGATTCTAAAATATGTAAAGTTATCACAGATCGTAAGAGCAAACCAAATAGAATGTATACGGTAATTTTCCATAAAAAGTATTAGTATGTATACATTCATATATATATGTATACATATATTAATTACGTTGTGAGTCCTTGAATATTCATGCATGTAAGCATAATTAATGCATTCAACAGCGTAATTGGAAAGTTATGAGTAATGTTGAAAAAAGCAGTGTTCTTCATCAGTAAGTAGTTATTGAATGATTTATGATATTCGAATTAGTTTTGATGTCGTAAGCCCATTCATATACTTGATATACTTCTTTTTATGTTCTTTTCTACATTCAGAACCACATTCACATACTGGTGGAAAATTTACATCATTATCCTACTAGTGCTTTTCATGGAAATTTATTGTATGCATTTTATTTTGTTTGCCCTTGGGTTTTTATGGCCATATTTACTATAGCACTGTGCGCGCACACACACACACACACACACACACACACACACACACACACACACACACACACACACACACATATATATATATATATATATATATATATATATATATATATATATATATATATATATATATATATACACACACACACATACGCATAAAATCTAGGCTGGTATCACGGGGCAAAGTTTGAGCAATAAGGGCACGAATCGTTAGAAACATTGTGCCTCTGGACACTGATCCGGCAGTAGCAAGCCTATGCACTGGTGTGAACGGTATTTAAATGTATGAATTATGTTACTAACAGTGAATCTCCATACTTCAAGTATCGGTGCTAATCATTCGTTCCTCTGAAAAAATGCTCACCTATTCTGCATCACGTGATTTCGTATGAAATGATAATCAACGGTCCATAAAATGAAAATAAGCGGAAGGTTAAGAATTCTGTTGTGCCAGTAAGCTGTATCGTCACAACAATAATTTCCGTAATCTTTCACTCTCACTCACTGATTGGTTTTGGGGAAATATTTACTTATATCTTGTCTTCTGAAATCCACATTTTTATCATTGTTGTCTACCGAAGTTCTTAACCAGGCACTCAGATATATAATGTATCACGTCAGGTTTTTTTGCCAGCCTAATAAATACCACATTTAGCTCTGAAGACTGGACTATACTTGAATTATCTACTATTTTCATATAAATGCTTATTATCGAAAATTAAAAATGCCGTTTCACGTTTAACCTAGTTAAATATCAATAGAGTATTGTCATTTACAAAAGATGGCTGAGATTAATAACTACATTTATCAGAATTTTAACTCTTCACCACAAACATCTGATGTCTTAAGCAAGAGGGCTGTCTTGAAAGTTGATACCTGATTACCTATGCAGATTGCCTGTTTTCTGAAATTCCACTTCCTTTTTACTAACCAATGCACTCTAAAGATTCCTCATAACAGAATGACTGCAAGAAAGGAACTTGAAGCCCTAATGTGAGGACTTTTCACAAGTAGAGAGCAGCAGAGATGTTTGTTCTATTTAATTAAGAGAAGAATAAAAGAAGACTAAAAGATGCACTATCTCGCTTTCTTTTTCTCTATCTTAAATTTTTACTTTAGTAAAAGGCATCATTCTGCTTAAATTAGTTAAAGAAATATGGTGGTAAATATTCATATATTATCCGATGAAAGTCTGTATTTCCACCTTATAAGAAAATTACTGGACTTGGGTATTTTGTCCTAAAGTTATCGATAATACGTTCATTAACAGTATTTCAAATGTAGAGAGAGAGAGAGAGAGAGAGAGAGAGAGAGAGAGAGAGAGAGAGAGAGAGAGAGGTTCATTAAAAACATTTAATATAAGAGCAGCTTAACGAAAATTAAGAGAGAGAGAGAGAGAGAGAGAGAGAGAGAGAGAGAGAGAGAGAGAGAGAGAGACGTTCATTAAAATATTTTATATGAGAATAGCTTAACGAAAATTAAGAGAGAGAGAGAGAGAGAGAGAGAGAGAGAGAGAGAGAGAGAGAGAGAGAGAGAGAGAGAGAGAGAGAGACGTTCATTAAAATATTTTATATAAGAATAGCTTAACGAAAATTAAGAGAGAGAGAGAGAGAGAGAGAGAGAGAGAGAGAGAGAGAGAGAGAGAGAGATCAATGACTGGGAAATCCTAATATCATATGAGTCCTTCTTCTTTCGCCAGTAATACTCATCGGCTGACGTTTCGAAATGAAGTTTTCCTCTTCTTCTTTTTCTCCGGGCCAAAAGAATGCCGCTTCCCAAAATCGATGGCACATTTCAAGGCTGACTACCGCCTTCACAATCACCAAGTCTTAGCTGCAGATTTCTCATCCACAGTCACTCATCCTCTCTCTCTCTCTCTCTCTCTCTCTCTCTCTCTCTCTCTCTCTCTTTTGGACTTACGGTTACAACAGCGTCCTTTCACCCTTATTTCCATAACCATACTCAGTTGCATTCTCTCTCTCTCTCTCTCTCTCTCTCTCTCTCTCTCTCTCTCTCTCTCTATATATATATATATATATATATATATATATATATATATATATATATATATGTATATATATGTATATATATATATATATATATATATATATATATATATATATATATATATTACATCAATCACTTTCCATTCATTCTTCTATTCAAAGTTAAGAAACATTTCTTATCTTCTTTATACAGTCATCACTCCTAATTTCCTTAGGGAATCAAAATATCATGTTTGTCGAGAAGCTTTTACCAGCTAATATGCTGCTGTTGTTACTGATTGTTGCTTTAATTCATCATAATTTTTTTAACAATAACAACAGAAATAATCATGATAATATTAATAATATCTTTCTCAACTTAATACAAAGGTTTACTTTCACAGAATTAACATGACCTCAAGATTCTGCAGTAAAAAGATGCCTTTGTACTTGCAAGAAAAATATTTACAACTTACAATGATAAGCCAATTAGACTTAATCAATCACTGATTAGGAAAAAATCCCAACACGGAAGAGGTGATGATTCATATGATCCAAATCACAGAAAATATGCAATTTTACACCGGATATTCAGGCACAATTATATTATTACTTTTATCTAAAGAACGCTTTTTTTTTATTATTCTGAAATTTACTATTACCGAAGGAGGGATGCATGAGTGTGTTGTCATCTTAGCTTTAAACAGGGAAATATAATTTTACGGAAAGGATAATGCTGTTTCTATAAATAAAGACAGATTCAATTTCTTCCTGTTATATAACGTTTCTTTACGGATTAACAACTCATTTTGCTTGTAAACAGAATTCCATTTGTAAATGTTTAAATGCTAGGTAAAAACCTACTCTATTTCCAGCAGCAGGGACAGTGTCATTCACTCTCATGTGATTGCAAAACCAAGCAGTATCTAAAGATTACATAGTAAATGAAAGCACTGATGTATATTTAACCGCACTACTATTTCTAACTTTCCAATATTACCCACTAACCTGATTTTAACATTCTCTCTCTCTCTCTCTCTCTCTCTCTCTCTCTCTCTCTCTCTCTCTCTCTCTCTCTCTCTCTCACACACACACACACACACACACACACACACACAACAGAAAAGTCTTTTCTAACATCAACTGTTTTGCGTTCACGGGTTAAAAGAAGATTTTAAGAGTCAAGAAAACTGGAAAGAGGAAATGAATTCCAGACTTGTCAGCAGAGGATAACAAATGAGCACCTGGCTCTATACGGAGAATATAACTCATTACAACAGATTAGTTTGGATTAGTGTTGCTTAATGGTTCCCGATAGAACACGAAACTAAGACGATGCAGAAAGTATCTACACTATAGGAACAGTGCCAAAATCGCGACAAAAACAAGAGATATCAAGATAAGAGCTATGGTCGGAGTCACTGATCAGCAGAACTGCCTTAAATTCATTGCTATCGGGAAGTGGATTATGAAAAATAAAGCAGCCAAAATATTCGAAATAAGTCTGGATAAGTTCTTCACAAACCTTTATTAGCTGAGAAATCTAACCTAAAGATTTTAAAAGATATATTATTGTTTTAACAATATTATCAGGCAACTTACACGTCAATATTCGAAATAAGTCTGGATAAGTTCTACACAAAGATTTAATAGCTGAGAAATCTAACCTAAAGATTTTAAAAGACATTATTGCTTTAACAATATTATCTGGCGACCTAAACGTCTAATATGGTGATAGACGTGAATGCTGATTTTCATTTTCACCAAAATTAATCAATGAACTGGATGGCAGAGGAAACAAAACATTCAGAAAGTCTTGGAAGCATTAATTGAACTGTGCCGCGGAAACCACGTGTGAGTAATGTCTCACTGCTTGAATTAAGTGACAGAGAGAGCTAATTAAGACCGAGTGTGAGCAATACACGAGAGCTAAGACGTCAAAGATATGATATCAGGTGTTGAGTCTTCAACAAAATAAAAGAAATAACTGAGAAGTGGTAAAGAGCAACGTGTCATTGATAATGAAGGGGAAAAATAAGTTTAACCAAAAAAAAAACCCTGAGAGAGAAAAAACTGAAGACAGTCACCGAACAAATATTGTCTCACCAACAATAAACGAGTAAAATACGCGCCGAAGTTTCTTCCGCGCAATCGAGTTTTCTGTACAGCCGCTACAGCGTATAATCAAGGCCACCGAAAATAGTTCTATCTTTCGGTGGTCTCGGTATAATACTGTATGAGCCGCGGCCCACGAAACTTTAAGCACGGTCCGGTGATGACCTACCCTATATCGTTGACAGAAGCACGATTATGGCTAACTTTATCCTTAAATAAAATAAAAACTACTGAGGATACAGGGTTGTAATTTGGTGTGTCTGATGACTCGAGAGTGGATGATCAACATACCAATTTGCAGCCCTCTAGCCACAGCAGTTTTTAAGATCTGAGGGCGGACAGAATAAAGTGCAGACGGACTGACAAAGCCGGCACAATAAGTTTTCTTTTACATAAAACTAAAATGATATAAAGAAGCTGCATACAAAGGAAGAAGTGACTATACGAGAAAATCGAGCAAAGTACCAGGTGAAAATTTATTTTAGCTAATGAGATATAAGAGAAACAACAAAACATTTTTAAAGTTCCACAAACATAACCAAACACCAGCATGGTACACCAGGTTTCAAGGTTTCAAGCAAGTATAGTTCAAGGCATTAAAAACATGAGTTTTGCGGAGTTACAAATAACTTTTTCTTTACATTTTACAGCATTATCACACTATATACCAATGCCATCCCACATCACAGAAATTCTTATGACTTTATGTATAGGAGGGGGCGCTTCTGTTTTAAGTTTCCCCTTTTACTCGTGCAATGGGGAGGTGTACCACCCACTACAGAATTTTCTGGGTAACTGTACGGAGCATTAGATACTATGCATCCACTGAACTATTACTCTGGAATCTGAAGGCATACTGGTTAGAAAAATTAAAGCAATGATAAACATTCTCTTCCAGAGGTATGAGATTATTGGTCTGGTTAAACTCTTTCTATAACTAAAGGAGGTATGAGGGTTTCTAAACTGTCTTCCTTTGTCTGAAGCTTTGTTTATTATTATTATTATTATTATTATTATTATTATTATTATTATTATTATTATTATTATTATTATCCAGAAGATTATCAAGTTAATGTGCACAAACAACAGTATCTCATTTCAGACCGTGCAAGGTTTTTTAAATGAACAGCTAAGGGTATATGTACATATATTACATATATATTTATATTTTGCTGAGCAGGGATCTATCCTTAATGAAGAAATCTGCTTTTACCAGGCTAAATATATTCATTCGGTCACTAAAATTTACATTTTTTAACGATAAAAAATTTCTACATCAGACAAAATCGTAAAAATATCCCGCAATTTTTTTTTATGCCACAATAAGCACGGGAGACATAAAAGGTAACTATTTTTCTAAGCTTCCTACAAATATTCAAGTGGTGAGGCTTCAAAACTGTCATATTTACGGAAACGGCCCTAAACCATAGAACGTTCAACAAAAGCAAAACTCCCTTGATACAATACTGCTAATAATACCAATGCAACTGCAGGCTCTGTATGCCAATCCTTGAAAGCAAAATGATGTGACAATACAGGCTTTTATGTGCAGTTGTTACATTTTTCTATTGTTTACATGATAAAAGCTGTAAACAATACGCATTATGCAAAGCGAAAATAAAAATCAATGAAATGTTATTGACCACAATGCACATCAACCCTTAGGCACACACACACACACACACACAGAGAGAGAGAGAGAGAGAGAGAGAGAGAGAGAGAGAGAGAGAGAGAGAGAGAGAGAGAGAGAGAGAGAGAGACAGGGTAACCGAGTAATACCGAGAGATCCTTAACCCGTTGCCTTGAAAAAGTTAGATGAGGAGCCCTTGAGAGCCGATCGGAGGTGGAGGCAAGGAGGCGTGGAAACCCATTAGAGTTTATAGCACTTATACACAAATTTTATTACTGGAAATTTAAAGGAAAAGAGAGAAAGTTATACCCATTTCTCGGGTCGACAGAGCCGACCCCGCCAGGCGCGAAAGAATCTATGCGAGATCTGATTCGTCTGGATTCCGCTTTTATCAACTCTTTATTTTATCGTTATTGGGTCAGGAATTTCCGATGGAGGCGAGAGGCCAGATCCATCAAGGCAGAGGCTGAGGTACGGATGCTGTGGCAGACGCCTCATCCTTTCCTCAACCCGCTATCCAAGAAGAAGAAGTGGTGGAGGAGGTGGAAGGGGGGGAGGAGGCGGAGGAAGAGGAGGAGGAGGAAGGGGGAGGAGGAGGAGGAGGAGGAGGAGGAGGAGGAGGAGGAGGAGGAAGGGGAGGAGGCGGAGGAGGAGGAGGGGGAGGGGGAAAGAAGATGAGGAAGGGGAGGAGGAGGAGGAGGAGGAGGAGGAGGAGGTGGAGGAGGAGGAGGGGACGGATGATATCAGCCAAGCCACATCATTAGGAGTGGCAGTTACCTACATTATATATAAGGATTTCGACTCTAGGGACACGAAAAGTCGATCTCCATCTCTTTTTTTTTTTTTTTTAAGCGTCTTGCGTAGCAGCATCTGCCCTTCAGAGAAAACTGGTTGGACTACGAAAATAATCCGAATATAATCGTATGCTAATGCTGCAGTAACTAATGTATGATGTTTTAAAACATTGTCTTTCCTGAGAACAACGTTAATATTAATTAATAAATGAGGTTTACAGGAGCTTATACACGGTGTTAACTAACAAGCTCAAATAGCGATTTTAAGTCTGAGCCGAGGAGAAATTTTATAAAGCATATCGGGGCAAGAAAACCTTACTTGTAACATATACAAAATCAATTTGGATATTAAAAACTGTTACATAAGAGAGAGAGAGAGAGAGAGAGAGAGAGAGAGAGAGAGAGAGAGAGAGAGAGAGAGAGAGAGAGAGAGAGAATTTCCAGTCCACAAAGATCGGAAAAATAAGATTCACCCTTAATACAATTTGGAAAAAAACTACGAAAGGTAAAAAACCAGATATAAAGTAAAGTGGGGGGAAGTAAGATCTCGCAACTACAGATGACATTGATGTTCTAGCTATGGCGTCACTGATATGAAAGTACCTTTTTACGGAGAACATTATAAGGATTATGACTGGACAGAATTTCTGTGCATCAGATTCCAGTAACAAACGCTCTTGAATATTAGGGTAAAAATGCAAAATATTTGTCTAATGTGAAAGTAATATATAAAATACATTTAACGGTGAATATGGGTGATTTATTCGTGTGTACTTGAAAATTAAAAGGATGCACAGGAAAAAAAGGTGTTTTTTGACTTGTACTGATACGTAGCGCAACGCAGACAATCACGATGGTTGCACAAGGTGAATGATAAACAGGAGGTTATTGCAGATAGAAAATTATCATCAAAGAACGCAAGAAATGCATTATGTTAATTGATCCTCTTATTTCCATTCATCATCCATACTGCTACAAGTAACACCCATTCCTTCATTGCCTCATTGATTCATTATTCAATAGCGCCGATTTCCGAAAATCTCATTGGTGTCTGTGCAAGGAAAAATAAACTCGACCCTCATCTACCAGAGGCTTGTAATAACTACGGTCGGTTTCAACTCATCTGTCCACCCACGGTTGAAGATGTGGCACATGCGCATGCGCAGCTCGTGATAGGCTGCAAATCGACGTTTCCGACATCGTCGGCTTATCATTCAAACTATTTCTTAAGTTGATATATTTGAAAAGTTTATATCAACGAGAACCCTCACCCATTGCATAAATCATAAAGACGTCGATTTAAATCGATACTATACTTACACAGGCACAAGAAAGACAAGCTTGAATCACACATTCTACTAGTATCAAACACAAACGAACGACGGGCTTTCAATAAATACGTTTCATCTCTCTGGTATGGCCCAGGCGACACGTAGACCTATGCCCACAAACTGTTCAGGCCACAGGATTTCCTTACCACTCAAACTTTACTCTAATACTTTCGTTACCACAGCCTCCAGTGCTGGAATCATTCGGCTATCACGCATGAGGGCGATAAAGAACCACTATTGCTTGAAAAGGTTTTCCCAAACAGTAGGCAACCGTTAGAAATGGACAAAAGCCACGACCCTGAAGGGAGCTACAAATTCGCTTAGATTTAGGAAATCGTATTTACCCGCAGGACAAACTAAATTTTACATACATTAATCTCATGGAAAAATAACCAGAATTCGATATTAGGGTGGCAATGGACAAGTAGTTTATGCTAAACATTTCTCTTATTGCTATAATCTCTTTCTGTATAAATACTAAAAAAAAATGCACGTGTATGCAATGCTTAAATATGGGAAATTAACAAACATAATATTTACACAAATTTATATTTAATTTTTTTCAAATGGGTGTTCTAGCAGGTTTATTTCTTAGGGCAATGAGAACGTGTGACCCTTGTAAGATAGATAAAGAAATAAATTACATTGATAAAAGCTTTGATACATTAGCATACCCGGAATGGTTCAGAAAAAGGGCACTCAACAAAGCTACGAGGATTTTTTACAGGGAAAATGCAGAGAGTACATGGAATACAGAAAACAAGAAAATAGTTTCCCTCCCTTATATGCCTAAAATGAACAAAATGAAAGAAACATAATATTTTTGGCCTTTATTCCTTGATGACATAATCATAATCTCTCTCTTTCGTGGAAGCTTGTTCTGCGCGTTCATGGTCTTTCGACTTGCTCAACATACAGTGTATGCATAATAATAATAATAATAATAATAATAATAATAATAATAATAATAATAATAATAATAACACAGCTGTTTCAACACTACATGTATGTCAATGAGTATTTGTTGCACAGTGTTCCAATGGGTTATTTGCACTGACTTCAGTCAACAGTGTTGTTTGGTACCTATTTGAATTACAGTGCCCAATTTCCCAACAGGATAAAAATAGGCTTCTCTCTTTCTCTTTGCTTGCTTAACCTAAATGTACAGTGCAAGACATCTTTGGTATTCTTTATTATTTTTTCGTTGATGTTCAGATCATATCTCAGGACTTATGGCGTCTGTCTTAATTTCTGCCCCAGCGTAGGATGTTCTGACTGTTGATGGATGGAAAATACTCGTATACTTGTCGGTTTTAATATGCGTACAGCCCTTTGATTAGTGGCTTCTGTAAGGAAATCAAAATGGTTCCGTGTATGAGTCCAATCCTTTGGGTAAGTTCTCCAGTAGCAGTCCTTCAGCTGAAGGTTTCATTTTCATGCTGGAAGCTGACACCTCAGTTTCTGTGTTTCTCATACCACTTGTATAAATCTATACATACACAGAGACAACCATATATGTATATATATAGATATATATACACACATATACATTATATTTATATACAGTACATAAATATATATATACATATAAGTAAATATACATATATATAATATATATAATGTATTTGTAGTATAAATATATTCATATATGTAAGATAACATTTATATGCATGTATACATTATATATGTATATAATTATTCTAATTGAATGATGAAACACGGAAGGGGTCTCTTAATTAATAGTTCAGGAAATCTAAATAACTACCTTATCGATGACGCTGGCATATATAATTCACAAGTTCAAACACCCCGCATGCACTTCTAACCACAGTTCAATTATTCATATAAAGAAAAAATAAACATTGAGTTATTACGACAGGTCAATTATTGATCGACATAACACGGTTCGTTGCATAACACCAAAATCGTATTCCATAGACGAGCAGCTGAATTCTGAAACACGAACTCTTTATCGCTGAAGCAAAGCGTAGAGCCTCACTCTGGCCGTCATTATACATACTAATCTATGAAAGAGGCGGTAATCTCCAGTCAGTGAAAGATTCTCATAAGCCCCGTGGGAATATACCCACTGGCAACAATACCCTACTGAAAGAGTAAGGAAACGACTCCGAGAAATGCTTAATCCGGAACTGGAGTTACATACAGGTTGGGAAACCGACTGGAGCGAAAAATAGGTCGGCCTTGGATCTCTTTCGCAATACGAGAGGAAAATGTTAGGGTGACTAAAAGCATTTATCATCTGCCGTGAACTTCTTTCACTGTTTGGTGGTTAAAGAATTCTTTTGTCGCCTAAAGGGAATCAGAATTAATGTATGCGTATACAAGCACACACATATATATACATATACATACATATATATATATATATACAGTATATATATATATATATATATATATATATATATATATATATATCCATATATATATATATATATATATATATATATATATATATATATATATATATATATATATATATATATATATATATATACACACATATATATACTGTATGTATATGTATATGTATATTACACACATACCGCATCCGAGTGAATCATCTTGTTTCTTTTTTAATAACTTATATGACTCATTCTTCCTGTTGCATAAGCGGATGGTCCCAATGAATAAAATGGTAAAAGTCATTGCAGCAATTATCTTCAACTACTGAATCAAAGATATGGCCGATTTGCATCATGCTTCTCCAAAATCAGCTGCTTCCTGTGATTACACAAAAGGCTTATCATCATTGTACTGACTCACTTGAGTGCAATCAATGCACTGGGGACTTTTGCCTAGCAAGCACTTATCCATTTCGTGGACATTAAGACTCAACCACTATCATTCTTTCATCATCCGGCCTATCATCCACCATCCGGATCCCGTTTACCTTCGTAACTCTAATCTGAGTAACATTCACTTATGACTCTTTCCTTTTACAAGCTCTTTCAAACATCAACAACATCATCCGCCAATCACGACCCCTCTTTTTAATTCCGGAACTTTGCTCCTACATCCTTCCATTACCTGACTCTTCTCATCCGTCCTTCAAAGAAAATATACAGCCACCGATATATAACTCATCTTTGTCTGAGAGCCACTTTTCCGCATATCTTTTCAAGCTCCTTCCTACATATTTTTACTCCTGCTTTAATTTTCACCATAAATATATTCTAATCGGTCACAACATAGTACCACCTAAAAATAAATCCCCAGTGTTATCTATACTGTATATTGTATTTACTGGCTTATATTCCATGTCTACGTACTCCACATCCAGCTTAATATCTTTACCCTCAAACTTTTCTTACAAGAAGCAATAAACTCAACACACGACCCTTCTTCCAATGCAGCTATTTCTCTTATGACCTCAAGCAAAATCCTACAAAAAATATTTTCAGGTATATATACACACATACACACACACACACACACACACACACACACATATATATATATATATATATATATATATATATATATATATATATATATATATATATATATATATATATATATATATATATATCACTGTTTAGCCCTACAATTCGCACGGTAGCCTCTTTCACCTGTACATTCAAACTCGTGCCTGTGGAAACTTTCCTTCTCCAGACGTACGTTACACACCAAGGTCAGCCTCTCAATTACACTATCACCACCATTCCACAGCATTTCACTCGTAACCTTATCAAAAGCAACAGTCATTTCCATTGTTCAACTTGTTCTTGCCTTCCTTAATAAAAGATAAAAGTTAGTTACCTCTGCAAGTATTTTTACATCAAAGACATTCATCTCTCTGTGCAGCAACTTGATCTCTTCTCTGTAGGATCTTATTTCACTTACTGAATGCAAATAGCACTCTACCAAAATAGATTGCCATTTGCATTCAGTAACTGAAACACATCCTGCTGAAGAGAGATTTAAGTCGCTTCATAGAGAGATGCACGTTTTTTTATTTAAAAATTCTTGCAAAAGTGCTTGCCAACGATAAAAAGAAGGCGATGGAAAAGCTGGACAATGGAAATAACCGTTGCTCTTGTTAAGGTTACAAATGAAATGCTGTGGAATGGTGGTGATACTGTAATTGAGAGACTAAGTTAAGTATACCTTAGTTTAACCAGACCACTGAGCTGCTCAACAGCTCTCCTAGGGCTGGCTGACCATGGTGTGCATTCATATCAGTATTAGTGTTCCAAAATGCTGCAGTATACCCAGAATGAGGATTTCAGGGTATTCGAGCAGACCTGTTCCATTTGTGGGTATCTGATGAGCATAATAAATAAGCAGGGTCATCCGGACACACATTCAAAAATATAGTTTGAGGGAGCCTCAAAAGTTGGAATGAAAGAGCAGAGACCTCAAATCTGGTCAACAAGTCTATCAGAATAGTCCTCACCTTACGGAGATTTCAATCACATCCGTTTTACGAACTTCATACTTATACTTTAGGTGGGAGTTTAAAAAAATAGTTACAACCCTTACAGTATGTATTCTCGCATCCCTTTCATCAAACACACTTATTTCACACTTACAGCCACAATTTGAACTCTTGACATTAGCATGCTCTACATGCCTTAGGTGATTTAAAACACAATGTGGTCACGATTCACGCATACCACCCTCTGAATAACAGTGTAAAATTAATTAACAAAATCAGTGCCATAAATACATAAAGACGTCATTTATTTAGTGCACTTATAAAAACAACAAAGAATACATAATTAGAGAAACTGAAGGAAATGAACATGAAATCGATCAATGGACCTCCGATTCATTTGAATATACTGACTGTGTGAAACTGTTTACACATATAAAAACAGAGATGATAACAACCACACCAGTTATTATAACATCACTCAAATATTGAAAGAAATGTATAATTGCAGCAAACTGCATGACGGACTTATTATTCCCAAATACACTTGATTTGAGTCTTACGGAAAATAATCTCCATATTTATACTTCAATGCTTAAACATGAACTTATAAAACGGGAGTTCGATTATAAATTTAAAAAAATTGTACTCCTAAAAACTCAAGAATTGTGCAAATTTCATAATACGTGCAAAAACATTATTTCTAGTAACATATCGATCAAGGTTGAATCATTAAGAAAGCACTGAATCTCTCCTATGAAAAGGATCCCAAATTTCCTATCAAAGATTATCTACTTGTTGTCTAATCCAGCTACAGCTTGCGTTTTATGACCCTTCTATTCTACGTCCCCTTCCATATAGAGTGTCACAAAGATATTCCCTTTCAGATTTTCTCGTCACCTGCCCGCCCTTATAAAGATGATACATTTTTGAAGTCTCCGTTCTCTCGTTGCTATTAAAGAGGAAATTCATAAATTAAAGGGTCCTTTTAACGCTTCTGCAAAATTCAAGTCTTGAAGTCTGAAATATGTCGGCGGTCAAACACTGGATTCTTTTTATTTGGGTTTTATTTATTCGGTGTCCAAGTACTACTAATTCTAACATTTTTTTCCATTAATATGAATGCACTATTGTCACGGGAGCTTCAGGGAGGCTTCCTGGGGCATTTTCTTATTGAGTTGGACGTTCATTATGCAAGGATTATTCTCTGAAGAATACTCTACTTCCACTGAACCTGAGAGGCTTAGTATAATTCTTTTTCTTATCCCAAGGAAGATCATCGTAAATCAACGCCATTTCGACCCATACACAACTTAAAATCTCAAACTTTCACACGTTTTGGTATCATCTAACCTAAAACGATATTTTTCTTATATTTCAAGCTGCTACGCCTTTAAGGATACGTTTGATAAGTTATCACAATGAATTACTCGTTAGGAAAACACGCAAATTGTACTGAATGAATTCTAATTCCTTAACAAAAATGAAAAATGTTGGCCTGAATGCTTTCAATTTAGCATAAAATGTCATATTCCATAAACGTTGTGACTTACGCAATTCAAATATCAAATAGCTATTTCTACACACTATTAAAACAGCTTTCATAATTTTCAATGCGCAGACATGTTCGTCAGAAAGTCAAAATGACTTGCAAAATACATAGGAATAAAAAAACTATATGGAAATAAAAAAACTATTCCATTCTCTGGGCCTCTTGCTATTATCCAAGTACAATGCACGAAGCTCATTGTTTCTTACGGACAGATTCTTTCTGTAACACCTTCATGACTGACGTCTTTTAGAAACATTATTATTATTTCCCAACAACTCCTAAATATCAGACGTATAAAATAGGTAGTTTACCAGCCCTAGGAGAGCTGTTAATCAGCTCAGTGGTCTGGTAAAACTAAGCTATACTTACTTACGGTTCTATAAATACTGATATCACGCAACTTTATCCCTGTAAATTATCTTGCCAAGAATCCTAAGCATAAGTGACGTATTAATCACCTAACGTACTACATACACTAAGATATTCTCTAGATTTTAATTAGAATCTTACCAAAGTATTTTAATCACCACTGATTATCATTTCATCAGAGGTATGCGCAGCGGTCCGGTTTACTTTTTCTGTAGTGAACTCAAAAAATATCTATAGAAGTCCCATTAATTTCCTCAAATACACGAAATTAAGTCGCTCAATTCCCAAGAAGGACACGTGAAGGAATGTTATCTGCAATTAACAATACAGAGAATGCTTTAGGTAGCTAGCAACAGAAATATGACAATTTGCAGGGCACGGGAGACTTTGACAGTGGCCTAAATATAGCAAATATTTTGAAAATCATTGTTAATAACAAGGAATAAAATATTTACGAGTACTATATAATGTAGGAAGACTCAAAAATCAATCATAAAACTGTCCAGCTTTCAACTTCAGAAGAGGTGGCAGTACATAAAAAAGCTTGACATATTTTACGATGGGGAACAAAGTTACCATAATTAAAATCACCAATAATCTGCGTAGATTTGTAATATTTTTTGCAGTTAATAAATTGGTCTTCAGGACGAAAATCCTAAATTATCAGTGCCAAAACTTTCCAGAACTGACTAAACAAACAAAAGTATTTCTAATATTTTCTGTGAATGCTCATCAACCATGACGACTTGCCAATCTCATAAAACGTTAAAACGTTATAACATCTCACCTCTCTAATTAATTACCGAAAGCATTGTATGAATTAAATGAAATACTAAAATATAATTACTAAGGAGTAACAAATTTTCTGAGGTCGAAGGAATTAAAGGAAGGCTGGAATTACGCCAGGGAATAAGAATATATGCATTAAATACATTTCAATTAAATAAAATATAAAACAAGCATAATGTCAACAGATTCATCCAACGTATGTAATATTAAATTCCTTAAGAATTACTATGTACAATCGTTTCTTCCTTGGAATTCATATTACTTTAATAGCTTTCCCTTTGAAAAAATATGATTTAATAACAACGGCATAAGTGAATCTTATTTATTTATGTACTGCATTACATTTTAATCAAAGATGATATATATTTTACTTCTGCCTTTTATGTTGGTATTATGAAGGATTCAGATCAGGCTTGAACAAAACACACACAGACACACACACACACACACACACACACACACACACACACACACATATATATATATATATATATATATATATATATATATATATATATATATATAATATAACATATATATATGTGTGTATGTTTGTGTGTTGCATATGTACTTCCGTAACTCAATCATTCAAAACTTGCCTCACAACACGAGAACAGAGTTGAATCCCACAGAGAGGAATGAAATTGGGTCAATTTCATATAGTATTTCGGGAGGAGGATGATGGCCCATGTCCTCCTTCAGTTCGAAATGCAACTAAGCACCGTCGACTTACCACCTAATTCACTGATCGATCAACAGAGGTACAGTGGGTTTTAACTGAATATGACAAATTTACCCGTCCTAACCTGGTATTCAAAGAAGTCATATGGCCATACCTTGATATACGCCTGGACACTAACATACAGTTTAGTCTTAGGGTTAGGAAAATGAGTAATACTGAAACACAGTTAAGTGTTATGATTAGGAAAATGAGTAATAATGAAACAGTTTAATCTTAGGATTAGGAAACTGAGTAATACTGAAACAGAGTTAAGTGTTAGGATTAGGAAAATGAGTAATATTGAAACAGTTAAGTCTTAGGATTAGGAAAATGAGTGATACTGAAACACAGTTAAGTCTGACGATTACGAAAATGAGTAATTTTGAAACAGTTTAGTCTTAGGGTTAGGAAAATGAATAATATCGAAACACAGTTAAGTCTTAGAATTAGGAAAATGAGTAATATTGAAACGCAGCTAAATCTTAGGATTCGGAAAACGAGTAAGCTTGAAACAGTTAAGTCTTAGGATTAGGAAAATGAGTAGTATTGAAACACCGTTAAGTCTTAGGGTTAGGAAAATGAGTAATACTGAAACACAGTTAAGTCTTAGGATTAGGAAAATGAGCAATAAAGGAACACAAAGGTGTTAAAAAAAACTGAAAAAAACCAAGATGAAAGAGGTTGGTGAAGATCAAACATTTTATGAGCGTAATAAGCTTACTTTTCAAAAACGGTAGCCAACCTTCAGGCCAATGTAATTACTGACGCAAAATAGATTTATTTTCAAGGATAATAATACCAGAAATCATCACTTCATCCTAGTCTCTTCAGCTGAGTTGTGTTACAAACCCCCGAACTCACACTCAAACACACACATACATACATATATACATATACATATATATATATATATATATATATATATATATATATATATATATATATATATATATATATATATTATATGTATATATATATGCTAAGGTTCCTTATTTTCTATATTGTACGTATATACATAATTCTATTCATATATCCCTTGGCAAACAACCTGGTGCCGATCTTATAAGTAGATAATCACACTCTCCTACTTCAAAATATCACGTTAAGCATAAGAATAAAAGGAAATAACCATTTCCTTTACTCTGACCATTACTGTAATTTCCCCTACTTCAAAATATCATATTAAGCATAAGAATAAAAGGAAATAATCATTTCCTTTCCTCTGACCATTATTGTATTTTTACATCTTCCTTCCTCTTCCTCCACGGAAACCTTGAATAGAAATATACACAACCCACAAAGAAAAGCAACAAATAAGCTGAAAGACCAAACAGCGAATAAACAAAATATGAGAGAGGAGCCGTTAGAGGAAAGAAAAAAAAAAAAAAAAAAAAAGGGGCGGCGGGGGGCAAAAGGATATACAGCCGCGACATGAAAGTTCCTTCTACCACTCACAGCCAAAATATTAGGAAGACAGCTCGGTGAAAGATCTGTAAATTAGGTTACTCCTTCGGCCGAAATGTATAAAACGCCGAGAGGAGGATCCCTGATGTAACCAGATCAGTAACGTAGGTTTGTGTGACGGGAAGGAGGAGGCAGAGTGAAAAGATGCGCTAATAGGCAAAGTAAGGAAATAATGATTTACTTTGCGTTAATTTGCATATTCTGGCATTAAGATGTATGAGCGTGGACTTGTCCGTATATGAATGTACAATGTAGTTCGTGAAATGATAAATGTACGTAAGCACAAACACACGTGTGTGTGTGTAATATACATATATATATATATAGGCTATATATATATATATATATATATATATATATATATATATATATATATATATATATATATATATATATATATATATATATGTAGCCTATATACTGTATATATATATGTGTGTGTGTGTAATATACATATATATACACACAAAACACACACACACACACACACATATATATATATATATATATATATATATATATATATATATATATATATATATAGAGAGAGAGAGAGAGAGAGAGAGAGAGAGATAGAGAGAGAGAGAGAGAGAGAGAGAGATATTAACACACTATTGAAAACAGAACATCCGAGAATACGAATTTTCTACAGAGACCAAATAGGAACAAGGGTGCTAAAATTAACAAACTATTTCTGTTCATCTCTAAACATCAATGAAAATCAAATATAGCAACAACCAAGAAGTTACACGTGTCCTATGTTTTCTGAATATGGCCTTATGCAAAACATGTACTACCTAGAATTTCGGAAATTTAAAAAAAAAAAAAAAATCATAGCATACGAAATAACATCCTTCGACACGTACAGAACAATCCCTGTGGTTTTTCCTTGATCTCAGTACATCCCTAGTTCTCCAGGACGACTGTATCGAGCCATCTCCCACGATTCTGCTTTAGTACCTTCGCTCTTATCAAAGCAATACCTCTGACGGGTGCAGCTTTATCTTGGGCAACCGGAAAAAATCTCCAGTTGAAGTTATGTCAGTAAGTTAGATTAAGGAATGACTAATGCTTATAACTTAGTATAAGGAATGACTAATGCTTATAACTTAGTATAAGGAATGACTAATAAGGAGACTGGTGACTGCAAAACAACGCGTTTTGCTGGAGGATGAGAAATGACTGCCATGTCTCTGGAAGGCTGAACAACGTAACAGTTCGTCTGGTATTCGTGGACTCTAAAAACAAGATTGACATTCCTCATTCACCTAATCGACTGATCTCCAACCAGCGATTTCTTCCTATTCCCAAGAAATTCCATCATAGACTTCATCATTTTGACAAAATTGAGAAATTTTGCAGAATCACGGAACTTCCACAGTATATTCATACTGTACTTCAGACTTTCTTGGGAAACATGGGTAAATAGTAAAATGACTTCGATTTATGTATACATGCTTAAGGGATTACCGGGATGAAACTAAGATCGAAGAGAAGTAACTCTTTATAGTTGAATTCAAAGGCCTATCGGACCAAAGTTCAACTTTTGGCAAGGACAAGTGAATGGGTTCTGTCATTTGAGGACCCAATGTGCTTCCCGTTGACCTAATCAGTGAATTCTGCCGTGGTCGTAACCAGGGGTAAAAATGGTAGGAGTACACAATCTCATCCCAAAAGGCTGATGTCTTCTGGTGCCACCACCACTAAAGTGTAAAAGGATAATTCATTCATCAGTGAGAGTGAGTGTGTCTGCAATTATACGAGTACAATTAATTCTTTTATTGATACTTGTTCAGAATTAAGATATATGATCAGCCTTCCCTGTTTCCTGGCATTCTCATTCAACCTATTTCATGTTTTAGTCGTTAAATGAAAAGAATAAAAGACTTGGTGCATTAGTTTGACTGCCAGTTCTAGATAATGAAAGCTTAACATGCGATTTAACTATTTCAGTTAAACATATGAATCGAATACCTGCCTTACATAATATGAGTCCATTTGAATGACAAGAACACTGAACCATGAGCTTCCCCATACTCTAGAGAAGGACGAGATTGGATATATATCTTAGTTTAACAGACCACTGAGCTGATTAACAGCTCTCCTAGGGCTGGCCAGAAGGATTAGATTTATTTTACATGGCTAAGAACCAACTGATTACCTTGCAACGGGACCTACAGCTTATTGTGGAATCCGAACCACATTATAGCGAGAAGTGAATTTCTATCACCAGAAATAAATTCCTCTAATTCTTCACTGGCCGGTCGGAGTGTCGAACGCTGGGCCAACAGCGTGCTAGCCGAGAGCTCTACCCATCCCGCAAATGAAGAACTAGAGAAGGACGAGGAAATACGTTCTCAGTAAAAGGTATCATCCCGAGAGCATATCCATATTACTACGGAAGTCAGCCATAAACGGGGTGAGCAACATGTGCAACAAGTCAATGCTGATCATGTGGAGACAACGTTCCCACCAAGACAACCGGAAAAAAATTCGAAAGAGTCAACATGGCGATCAGTTATTTTTGCTTCGAGAAGCTGTTCATTCCTTGGCGACTGCCGTATGTCGGTCTGTAATTTTAATAAGTTGGAACGCCTTATATAAACTTTTCAAGTCGTCACTTATTAAAATTTTGTTCTGGGCATAAACGTCGAAATCTTTATCACTCTTTATTGGAAGAGGCACACTGAGAATACTTACAAAGACTTACTAATATTATACATCGTGGAGTTTAACTATCTAATAATAATAATAATAATAATAATAATAAAAATAATAATAATAATAATAATAATATAGTATTTCATTATTTTCACATGGATGGGGTTCATCTTCTGAATAATAATAATAATAATAATAATAATAATAATAATAATAATAATAATAATAATAATAATAATATAGTATTTCATTATTTTCACATGAATGGGATTCATCTTCTGAATAATAATAATAATAATAATAATAATAATAATAATAATAATAATAATAATAATAATAATAATAATAATAATAATAACCTTTCTTCCTTGTAGAGGACCTTTTCCGACAATGAATTGACTGTCAAAATTCAGTTTTCATCATCAGTCTTTCTTGATCCCAAATTTTCTGACTCTTCTGTTCCATTTTCCACTTAGCATTCTATACAATTTGCCTCCTGACTAACCCAACCATTATGCGGGACGTTAAGTCCCTTATGTTCACATAATACGACTACAGCGTTTCTTCTACTATAATAAAATTATGCAAATCCTTATCGCGGCAGTCACCTAATCTTACTCTTCCTGACAACTTTTCTAATTTTGTTTCCTTGCAATTCTTTCACCATATTATATATATATATATATATATATATATATATATATATATATATATATATATATATATATATATATAATATATATATATATATATATATATATATATATATAATATATGTATATATGTATATATATATATATATATATATATATATATATATATATAAATATATATATATATTGTAATTTATCAATCTCAGCAAGTGGATATTACATCACATTAAAATAAAAACAACCATATTGCCGTCACCTCGTTTCAACCATACTTGGACTCTTCCTCGTACTCCCGCCATTGCTCCTGCTATAAATACATCGAATACCAAACGTGTCACACTCAGTCCAGACAGCCTCACGTAACAACTTCAATTTCCTTGTAAAATAATGCAGATCACTTTTCACAGACCTATTCCCTACATCATCACACATTCTATTCAGCCAACTACATTGCATAAGTCATTTGTACGCCCTGTCAAGATAGACACATATCACTCTTGGGATTTGCTCTTGTCTAAATCGTATCGTACCTGTTCATTTCTCCTTCCTCATGTGATAAATTATACTATTCAATATGAAAATAGGAGAAAACGAGGCTTACATGCCGGAATTTTGTACTGCTTGCGTTTTCCTCGATTCTAAAAATATCCTTTCACGCTTTCAGAAAATCATCAATCAATTTCTTGGGGAAGAAATTCTTAAGGCCTATTTCTCTGCCTATTCCAGTGGCCTTGTGTCATGGCTACATTTTCCCTTAGCGAAAGATGAAGCTTCTTGAATGGTATGCCAGCCGTGCATATTCTATGAAATAAATTAAGTTTTTTTTTCGAAAAATGCTTCGCAGCAGTGAAGTTAAGAGGGTTTTATTTTTCGCTAATCTAAAGCATATTATGAAATACCCTACAGAACAATATTCTACTCTACCTAAATAGAAAACCTCTTGGAAAATAAGAATAATCTTTCCATACTTTATCGTCTGGTAAGACGCGCCTAATTCAAACTGCTACGTTAAAAGGGAACAAAAAAACAAAATACAATTAAATGGAAAAGAAAAGCAACATCACAGATACAGGATAAGTATAAACTTTTAAAGGTCCCATAAACACATCTACGAAACCATTCCAATTCCCTAACAGTAAGACAAAACTGGCTACTCCGAGAGCTCAGCAATAAAGCACACTTTACAGAACAATGTCACAGAGTCCCCGAAAGTCCCTGAGAGAGAGAGAGAGAGAGAGAGAGAGAGAGAGAGAGAGAGAGAGAGAGAGCCTGTGGCAGAGGAAGCGAGACGTAACTGGAAGTTTGGCGATATCGGGAAAGATATATGGCACGGAGGAGGCTTTATGAAGTAAGAATACCCTAATGAATCAAAACTTTCGGTCTAGCCGAAGACAGGCCTATAAAATGGATCAGAGACGCCCTCCATCTCTGGACCTAATCAGAGAAAGTGACTTGGAAGAAGTAGGTCGAAGTAGGTCTCACCTCTTGTCGTTCTGAGAGCCCTGTGCACTTGGCTCTGGAATAATTCTACGTGAAGGTCCCCGTAGAACAGACACGTCACTGCAATTCACGACATACTAGCAATAGATGTTATAGTTATTTCCAGTTCTCTTCATTGGAGGGGTGGGTAGAGTTCTCAGCTAGCACGCTGTTGGCCCAGCGTTCGACTCTCCGGCCGGCCAGTGAAGAATTAGAGGAATTGATTTCTGGTGGTAGAAATTCATTTCTCGTCATAATGTGGTTCGATTCCACAATAAGCTGTAGGTCCCTTTGCTAGGTAACCAGTTGGTTCTTAGCCACGTAAAATAAATCTAATCCTTCGGGCCAGCCCTCTCTAGGAGAGTTGTTAATCAGCTCAGTGTTCTGGTTAAACTAAGATATACTTTTTCCCCCCTGCTCTTTCAGTAAGAGTACTAATTATAAATAAAGAACTAAAGAAGCTAACAATATGATCAAAATTAAATCAATTTCTTTTTCATAGCAAGAACAAGTGCTAAAGTGTTTGAAGTCAGGAAAAGAAATATTATTTTAGATTGGAACCCTTTGAGGAAAAAGTAAAAAAAAAAAAAAAACTTAACCAAGCTTAAATTCTCTTTAGACATCACAAAATACATTTCTTTTAATAAAATACCGATTAAGAAACTGTCACTGTGTTACTTACAATCAATGAAAACAGAGTAAGAAACTGCCATTGTGTTACTTACAATCAATGAAAACAGAGTAACAAACTGCCCATTGTGTTACTTACAATCAATGAAAACAGAGTAACAAACTGCCATTGTGTTACAATCAATGAAAACAGAGTAAGAAACTGCCATTGTGTTACTTACAATCAATGAAAACAGAGTAAGAAACTGCCACTGTGTTACTTACAATCAATGAAAACAGAGTAAGAAACTGCCACTGTGTTACTTACAATCAATGAAAACAGAGTAAGAAACTGCCACTGTGTTACTTACAATCAATGAAAACAGAGTAAGAAACTGCCATTGTGTTACTTACAATCAATGAAAACAGAGTAACAAACTGCCCATTGTGTTACTTACAATCAATGAAAACAGAGTAACAAACTGCCATTGTGTTACTTACAATCAATGAAAACAGAGTAAGAAACTGCCATTGTGTTACTTACAATCAATGAAAACAGAGTAAGAAACTGCCACTGTGTTACTTACAATCAATGAAAACAGAGAAAGCAACATTACGTAAAATTACAAAAACAAAACAATAAATGACCCGGGATTAGAGAGAGAGAGAGAGAGAGAGAGAGAGAGAGAGAGAGAGAGAGAGAGAGAGAGAGAGAGAGAGAATCAATGGTCAAATCATATTCCTTGGTAACACCCGAAATACCTCGTTCTTTATTATATGATAAAATATAAGATATCAGGGCAGTTAACCATAACGAGGCAATTAGACGATATTAGGAGGTAATCTATGACGACCTTCATTAGTATGAGGTCAATTAAGGAAATGAGACAAAAGATTATCATTAAGTTACAGCCAATATTTCTCTCGGGTCTTACAAAAGCTTGATAATTACCCCAGTAACTAATGTACGCGAGTGAGAATATGCAGATATTCCTATCCCCAGTTTTTTCTTATAATTCAATTATTGCCGAATGCATACCACCAGAACATACAGTGATAAATACTCGTAAAGAGTTTTAGAGTAAAAAAAAAATGACAAAGACTGGTCTAGCTGTCAGGCAGTATTTACTATCTGTATTTGAGGAGGAAATGACCAGGTCAGTACCTGTATTTTTTAACAATAAAGACATCGCTACGAGATTCACAATTTCGTGAAAAACAATCTATGTAATAAAAAACCACAATTATACAGTAAATATATTACTATGTAAAATAAACAGACTTTCGAACACTTGAACGGTGTTCCTCATCAGTGTTCAAGTGTTCGAAAGTCTTTGTTTATTCTACATAGTAATATATTTACTATATATTTGTGGATTTTTATTACACAATAAAGACATTAACGATATTCTGTCTGCCTTGGAAATTTTAATCGAAGAAGAAAACATAGGTCTGAGTCTGACAGAAATACTGACTTACAAACAAGATCTCTTGACCTTACAACAAAACCAAAAATATAAAAAAGTACTGATCCATACCTACGAAGGCTTTTAACCAATATTTAGCTCCAAGCCCTGAATTCAAAGGAAATTTAAACGCCAAAAGGCTAGCCAGCACACATACTCACAGTTTATATAAAAAATAAAACAGCAGCGTAAAGAAACTTAAATTATTTTCAGATAACTGGAACCACATATAAGCATCTTTCGCCAAGTTCCGCAATCACGAAGCAGGAGGTTCGTTTTATTTTATGTTCATTAGGGAAAAATCTTATTTCATGTAACTGAGGAAAAAAAGGTTAATTGGGGCCTCAGAAATACAACTGCAATTTAAACGTATGCATTTAATAACTGCAGTTCCTGCAAATAATCTATGTATAATGAATTGCTACTAGCAATTACAGTGCACCATAATGTTCCCTCCATTAAATCGCGACTCAAAAAAACACAAGACAATACAATACTTTTATATTCTAGTAAAACAAACATTATAATGGCCTTTAGCAAAGATGAAATATGAAATCGAAAACTGCAAACACCAAACTATTTTAATAATAAGTATTATTGAAATGTTAACTTTTTTGAAACGTTAATTCTTTTTTTTTTTTTTTGCAACATTTGGCTCTCCAGACAACCCTTCATGAACTGATGTAATAAGACCAGAAATGAAGAAAACATACATAAATTTTTTTTTATCAAATTAAACATACCAGTGGAAGATAAGAATTGATTTACGAAAGAACCCGAGCAAGTAACTAGTTAATTGTGTTTGTTATTATTTATGTATATGATGTGTATACGTGTTATTGCTCATTTTATAACAGCCTACATTTGGTGCCTTTTCATCAGACCGGCATTATCAAAAGGAGTTTGAATCAATTAGTAGACAAATGGCAAGGATCTACCACTTCAGTTAGGGTGGAATAAGTTACTCAACCCACCTCCTGGCTGCTTCAAATATTTATATGACCCCAAATTACACAAGGCAAAGTTAATAATCACTTTCAGAACAACGAAGTAAAATTATCATATCCATACTTCTAGCCCAAAACGATGAAAAAAAAAAAAATGGTAAGGGTCATCTGGCTGTAAGTTGCCTGTACAGGTCTTCAGTGCATGCTACCATTAATACTTTAAATAGAAGGCAGAAAATTTACAACGCACAATTCTTCCATTACAACACCGACATTTTGCAGGTAATAAACATCTGCATAGCTTAGCAACAGAATATTTGAGCTAGTAATTTCACTATAAGCAACGAGACCAATGCAACGGTGGGAAAAGCTTTTATCTCCGGTCCATCGAAACATCAACGGATGCTTACATGTCAGCAGAGAGAGAGAGAGAGAGAGAGAGAGAGAGAGAGAGAGAGAGAGAGAGAGAGAGAAAGGAAGGCCTTTTATCTGAAGTCAGTAGAGAGACCACTACAAGAATGTATATTCCTCCTAAGTCAATAGTGATCCCAAGATAGAGAAAGGCCTTTTATCTGAAGTCAGTAGAGACCAATAGAAGAATATACATTCCTCCTAAGTCAATACTGATACCAAAATAGAAAAAGGCCTTTTATGTGTCAGCAGAGAGACCAACTGACACATCAACGCCAGGAAGACCTTTAAACGTTAAGCCAAAGCGAATGAGAACCTTCAGCTCAGGTGAATAGGTTACACAGAAAAAGCAAGGCCTTTTATCTTGGGTCAACAGAGGCCTACAAAAGGAACATCTTTTCGCTTTGGCCAATAGAAACGGATAAAAGGACTACTCCGATTAATAGAGAGAGCGACGGAGGTAAGGCCTTTCAAATAAAACCCCCGAATAGTATATGACTCATGAGCTCACCAGCAACGCATGTACTAACAAGACGACGGTCAATAACAAGGAAGGTTTACTATACGGACATGTAAAGTGAATATTACTTTACGGTGGAGAAAACGGCCAGTCTCCAATGCATGCTGGCACTGAAAGTTTAAGAAAAGAGTGAAGAAAATTTATAAATTACAATTCTTCCACTGTAACTCCGTACAACGATTCAGCCTAATCTGGAGGATTCAAAATAAGAGAAAATACATTCAGAAGGAAAAAAAATAATATATATAAAAACAAATCCTCGGATGTTTTAGGGAAAGACGATAGAATCCTGAGTAGAGTACAATGGAAAAGACCCTCCTCTGGCGTTCGATATCAATCTTGAATTGCTCTTTTTTTCACCTATCAATTCTCAACTTGTATGTCTATTTGATTTAGGATCCTACAGACTAGTCAAGTCCCTTGCCTTTGAGACATGTTTGCTACTCATTTTTCTTTCTCCAGCTCTCATTCTATTCCTCGACTTTTTTTTTTAATGAAGACGTAATAAACTAATTTCTGCTAATATCATTTTGGGTGTCCGAAATACTTCAAACTTCACACAGAGAGAGACTCGTCAATAGCTGGGATTTTTCTCTGAAATTGAGAGTGCTCCACCTCTTCTGTTACAGACCTCGGTACTTCTCCTTTTGAGGATAGCCGTAACTTCCCATCACGATCCTCTTCCTTGCCATCATGTGTGTGCACACTTTTCGGTTGTCGTATCTCCTCCACTATTCCTTTAAGCTCAAGTGGAGATATCCTTGAGTCTGTGTAGCAACCCCCGCCAGGCCAAATGAATCATCTGCAGATTACACGAGTCAGTCACTAATTGCCAACTAGCCGTCTTATTTCTTCACTTGTCTTGTTTCATCATTAGGCCAAGGTTACTTTCTTTCATTATAATTTCTGTCGCAATGATGAAACAATATTGATTGTATTTTGAAGCAAGCGTCTGACCTAGAAAATTAAACACGCCGTTTGCGTGATCACTCGCAGTATTTAAGCTTTATTTGTGTTATTGCAGAAATAAACTATGTTGAGTATTTTGGAATTATACAAGCCCTAGAAATTGAAATGGGTCATACAGTCTATTTTCTCTACAGAAATTTTTTTTTCATCAGCCCTTTCCAATTTATTTCTGTTTCAATGTAAAAAAAAATAATCGATTTATGGTATCACAAGAGATACTTTCAACACCTACTTCTCAATTTTTACCAGTGCAAAGAGCTTGTTTGAATGACATGGCAGCTTACCACTTTATCTATAAACTCAGTACCTGATAAAAGATAGAACGAATTAATAAACAACTATATACAAATAAGCAGAAATAAACATTATATGAAATAGAAACTGCATAGGAAAATGTGTTCGGATGATATTTCATCAACTGAAACAATAGTTAAAACGAAAAGGACACCTAGTTACGTTTAGCTACATCATGCTA
Organism: Macrobrachium rosenbergii; assembly: GCF_040412425.1. Lineage (NCBI taxonomy): Eukaryota > Metazoa > Arthropoda > Malacostraca > Decapoda > Palaemonidae > Macrobrachium > Macrobrachium rosenbergii. Next base: position 8,483,939 of record NC_089790.1, on the reverse strand, counting down.
AGTACATTTCTCCCACATACTCCAATTACGCGGCTGGGAGCAGTTAGCTCAGTAGCTCACGTAAGAAAATATACTGGTATCTTCATACTTGTATCTTTATCTCCCTCCTTTCTTTCAATACATATTTACATTATCTTCATAAAGCAATTTCACAACAGACCTGCATTTATACCGACCTAGGACGGAAAGACACAAGCCATTGTCGAAAAAACTTGCCCATTTCTTTATGAATGCTGTAGACGTCTCCCCTCCCCTCCCCACCCAGGCAGGGCTGTAGGTTTCACAAGCCATAAAGGCTTTGGGAGATTAACAATTTCAGACCTCTCAGGTAAGAGACGCACAGAAGGCAATTTCCTGCTGCTAGCAAATAGCTTTGTCGAAACAAACGAATGTTTTCGCATATGCTGTGCACTCCTTTAAAAACCATTCTCCTGGTGTTCACCCGCCATCTCTCTCACTCTCTGATTATATATATATATATATATATATATATATATATATATATATATATATATATATATATATATATATATATACAGATGTACATATATATATATATATATATATATATATATATATATATATATATTATGTATATATTTATGTATATATATCATTTATAATAATATGTATGGTATGTCTCGTATGTGGAGTGTCGGAATCTTTTGAAAAATTGCTAATAAATAATAAACGATGACGACATTTTTGCTATTATCTATTCCACTGGTCCTTCAAGAATATCACGTAATGTAAAAAAAACCTACTAGGAAAAAAAAAATAAGCAATAAATAAAGCAAAAAAAAAAAAAATTATTTCATGAGAACTTCAAGCTTCCAGAACATTCCGAGTTCAATGAAAACCAGCATACAACGGAATACAGGTTCTTGAAAGTCTGCAGCGCAATTTAGTGTAGTTCTCAATACCCACAATTCCCTATTCAATGTCTTCCACGGAGACGAAATACTTTGCGATAAATCGTCAATTAGCGATGTGAAAGTTGCGTTATGCTTTATTTCATGATACACAAAAGACATCAGCGCTTAACAAACTTAAGTTTTGTAGATTTAATACGTAGAAAGGATTTTCCCTCTGGTGGAAAATAAAACAAAATGCAGACACGTAATGACGTCATTTAAGCTTTTAATCTTTTGCGTCGAACGTTCAAAATAAGAGAGTTACTCTGAGGAAAATGGCAGAGATTAAGTATTTATGTGCTTTAATATTCTTAACAGATATACAGTATATATATATATATATATATATATATATATATATATATATATATATATATATATATATATATATATATATATATATATATATATATATAATGTAATGCCTCACCCTAAAACAATTCACCATGCATTTTCCTTACATTTTTAACTATCTGTTTATTTAACTGTTTAAAGATTTTTTCTTTTCTAGTGTCTGAAGCGTTCTTTCAGCGTTTCCTATTACCTTCTGCTGCCTCTTTCAAATGAACACCATAATATTCTTTGGAAGGTTGAATTTCAAGTAAATGGCCCTGTGAGTTCGTTTCGTATGAATAGGTTCATCTTCTGAATAATAATAATAATAATAATAATAATAATAATAATAATAATAATAATAATAATAATAATAATAATAATAATAATATATACAAAAACAAAAACACATTCATATACATAAAATAATGTATATTGCATATGTGTATATATAAACACACACATAAATTTATATACATATATATATATATATATATATATATATATATATATATATGCATAAACAAATAGACATCCGCACTGAACGCAAAAAAAAAAAAAAATATATATATATATATATATATATATATATATATATATATATATATGCATGCATGATCACGTAATCCACTAAGAAAAAGAAGGAAAAGACGGATGGAGAGAGTAAATACAGGATCTTATTTCGTCCTTACGGGCGATAAAGTTCCCTGGATGAGGCCTGGTGGAGGGCAAAAACTGTCTGGAGGTAATAAGACTCTGTCATTCCTCTTTTTCCTCCGTTTTCCCAAACGTTTTCACGGAGGAATTTGTCATCATACGTTACCTGAGAATTTGATAAGAATACAATTCCATGGTATAAATATAGATACATGCATACATACATACATACATACATACATACATACATATATATATATGTTATATATATATATATATATATATATATATATATATATATATATATATATATATATATATATAATTTATCGTTAGCTCTAAATATCTTTATACTTTCAATCATTTCACAAATAATCCATTCATATAGAATCCACTTCATCTGAGGAATTACATAAAAAAAGTCAGCCTAAGAATTAGGGTAACTTTGACCTTATCCACTTAGCCATCGATTTTTCTGTATATTTCATATACAATAACTTACATTCCCCTCTGTACTGGCTTTCCACTAAACGGCATGAACAACTTAACCCTCCAGTGTCAATACTCTTTCACTGCTCTACATACGATTGGATCCACAAGGTACCCTATCTATATCATAAAGTGCATTCAGTTGTATAATTTAATGTATTTCTGCATCATATAAATAATTTTCACCGATGGCCACAATTGTTGCAAATCCAGTTTTTAATAACAAAATAATCACCACTCACTTCTCGTGACAGCAGTGGCTGACCAGACCATTATGTTTGAGATTTAGTGGAAAGCTGTCGCTCTCTCCTTGTTTATATATTCAGCTGTTGGTACAGCTGTGACATCTAGATTACAGTACATACCGGTTATTTAGTAGGAATATTTCCATTAGTAATGACGGGTGTACTTTCATAAACACCCAGATGGCAATAGGCATTTATCATGCAACAATATGCAGTTTTCTTGTTATCACCAATTACCGCGTAATGAACACCTTTCTACTCGCGCCAAATCAGTTGCTGTAATGATTGCGGAGATCGAAATGCAACGTTAGTTTCTGTTTAGTAAATTGTATCATGCCTGCAGAATGAAAGCAAATTATAAACTGTAACGTTAAAAGTCTTCTTTCCCCAATTCACGAAGGTTCTTCATCAACTTTTTTTCGTTTTTGCATTCATTCTTCACGTCTTCCGCGCTTATTGCAGTCTTTATTTTTTTTTTTTTGCATTTAGGGGAAACATATAAGAAGTGATATAGCTGAAAAACGCTTTAATTCGTTCTCATAACCATAATGGACAAGCAGAGAGAGAGAGAGAGAGAGAGAGAGAGAGAGAGAGAGAGAGAGAGAGAGAGAGAGAGAGAGAGAGAGAGAATGGGGGAGGACTACTGACATTCCTTATCGTCAACATAAGTGAATAAAAAATATGATAAATATAATATAAACAGCATATGACAGAACAGAAACCATTAATACCCACAATAAAATAAAAATCAGAGCATAATTCGACAGATATTGAAAAAAGCAAAAATAAAAAAAAATAAAATAAAAAAAAATACACGAAGACGAAAATGCCAAGAGAGAAAGAAATCAACCTTGGCCGCGTGTCTGGAATTCCAGGGACCGATTGAGCTCGCTGTCCACTTGACCCTCCCTTATCATTGAAAGTTAAAAGTCCACAATTTTGCGACATTATTCCTCACTGCTCCGCAGCAAGGCAAGTTCTGCTCGAATTAAAAATGACATCGCACTTTCATAGTTCAGCCTTGATTCTACTCCCAGTTCTAACAAATGCCTTGAAATACTGGCGAGCTCCTTTTAACTAACTTTCTTTAGCACGCAGCGCAGGATGACTCAAGCGCTATTGTCTCGGCTTGAGTCAGTTTTGAATTGTAAAAAGTAATATGACTTTTGTATCGGATGATTCTCCTTGTATTTTAATAATTTACTTACATTCTTATTTATTTATTTATTGATCTGTTTTTCTAATAACGGATCTCATTCTGTATTTTCCATTACCTTCTGTTACTTTTTTCTAATAAAGGTCATATTCTTTGGAAGCTTGAATTCCAAGCCAATGGCCTCTATGGGCTCGTTCCATACGAATAGGGCTCATCTTCTGAATATTAATAATAACATTCCTTATTCATCAATGTTACTCACTAAAGTCATCTCTCTCTAAAACTCACTCATAATTAAATATTTCTAATTTATCAGAGTTACTCGTTAAACCCACCTCTCTCTCTCTCTCTCTCTCTCTCTCTCTCTCTCTCTCTCTCTCTCTCTCTCTCTCTCTCTCTGTAAACTTATCAGGAAATATGCACAAATAAACATGAAAAGAAACGTGTCTAAGTAAACATGAATAAAAAAAAAGTAATGTATATACATACACACCAACAAAAAAAGGAATTGCATGCGTCAAGCACAAGAGTGCGTGTGCGCACGTTCGCGCGCGCGGAAGAATGTTTGGAACAGAAGAACAGCAAGAAAAGTAAAGTAAGTAGAGCTTAAAAGAGGATTGTTTTTCGTTGCTGTGTCAAAGCATCACAACAATCATCAGTTTCGTTTTTCTTCGTCTCATCACAATCTTTTAAGGCTGGAGGATAAAAGCTGTAAATATGTTCTCTTTTTAACATTAGCCCGTCATCCCTAACGGCGCGGGGGTGGGACGGGGAGTGGGCTTTGGAGAAATAAACAAAACAATAATCACTGCTACGTTCCGTACTTTCGCTGACACTGTGAAGTATATTTGAAAGTACAAACACACACACATACGTACATGCATATATATATACATATATATACGCATATACTGTAAATATATATTCTATATATACAGTATATATACATACATATACAGGTGTATACCGCCATTCCGATGTTATGCGAATTTATATAATAAATAAATAAATAAATAAATATATATATATATACACATACAATATGTAATACACGCATATATGTGTATATATATGTATATATATATATATATATATATATATATATATATATATATATATATATATATTATATATATATATATATATATATATATATATATATATATATATGAATATATATACATGCATGCATGTATGTATGTGCGTGCTTGTACTTTCACATATACTTCGCAACATCACGAGTGTCTTTATGCACACATCCTTTTAGCTTGCTATACATCTTTAAAAAGACTGTATCGTTAATGGGATTTAAATTATCAATAAGGCCTTTAACGGTAATCCTGAATAATTCAGAGCGGATAGTAGGATTCTCTGTTTTAAGTATACGAGATTCCTGCGCCATACTACTCTCTGAAGTATCACTGTATTATGGAAAGGAATGAAGAATACATATACTAAAATTGGAGAAAAAAGTTAAGTCAAATAAAGATGCCATCTTCAGTATATTTTGCCCCAAGAAGATTTTAAAATAAGTTATGAAGATTACCTTTTCATATATTTGCACCCACAACGCGCATATATATATATACATTCATACATCATATATATATGCACATACATACATACATACATACATACATTATATATATATATATATATATATATATATATATATATATGTGTGTGTGTGTGTGTGTGTGTGTGTGTGTGTGTGTGTGTATCGATTACACGTTTCTCCAATGAAGGATGGCTCAGAAAAAAACAGCATGCAGCACCACAATCATCCTTCAATTGCTGAACCATGGACGTATAGATATCTCCTACGACATTTCAAGTATTAAGTGGCAGAACAGTACATCCAAACCTATTGCACACTCTGCATCTTTCGCCTGTAACTTGTGCATACTCCTTTGCTTCCTGGATTTAGGCTCTTACAGTCAACTGTCTTTCTGGGCCTCCCTTCTCTCCTAGAACACTTCCAAATCTAACACTTCTTTCACCAATCTATCGTTGTACATTTTCACCATGAAATCGACGCTTTCAGAATCTTCTAATCCATCTTTTCACTTATAATGTCTTTCTTTTACCACTTTTTCATATTTCTAAATTTAAAATTATTTCATCAGCCATTCTAAAATTAATTTCAGCAGCTTCAAGTGTTCAAACCACTTGCATCTTCTATGCAAACTTAAATTCCCATTCAAATATATCGTTTCTTCGCCTATTCGATGACCATCTCTTCATTCATCATACCATCATGTATTGCATTTACTCCTGAATACTTACACGAATTGCCTGTATTGATTCTTCACCATCCATATTCTACTTGACATACATAGGTTCAGCACTGTTTTATTGTGCAACCTAAAATATAATTTATCAAAATTACAACCCTATTAATGGGAAGGTTGCCATTTGCAAAACTACACTAAATGGTGGTGGTATTAATGGGAAGGTTGCCATCTACAAAACTACACTAAATGGTGGTGGTATTAATGGGAAGGTTGCCATCTACAAAACTACACTCAATGGCGGTGGTATTAATGGGAAGTTTGCCATTTACAAAACTACACTAAATGGCGATGGTATTAATGGGAAGTTTGCCATTTACAAAACTACACTAAATGGCGGTAGTATTAATGGGAAGGTTGCCATTTACAAAACTACACTAAATTGTGGTGGTATAATGTTTTAAATAAATAGCTTTCAAGGGACAGTTTAAAAAACCGAATGTATCACTTCCTTGCCAGAGCTGCTACAATGCAGACTGTAACCATCAAAATCAAAAGGTTTTGGAAAGTTGTAGTGACAATCCTTTCCTTACACAACAAACTTGGAGGTTAACAGATAAATTACTGATGACAGAGACAAGGGTACTAACTGAATCAGATGGTAGTATGGGATATACAGGTAGCACCTACAAGCAAGAACAATATTTGGTAGTTTATTTAAAAAATCTAATTATTAAGATGGAGTCCACGAGTGTGACGCCGCCCAGATCGGCAAAACTGGCATATAAAGCTACAGTTATAACTATTAATGAGCAATTAATAAGCAGGAGAGGCAGATTTGATGTGCCGTGAAATAAGATGCGCTTTATGATATAAATTTTAAATGAATGTATTCAAGATAGACCCGAGTTCCATGTACTCGACGCCGGAGTGTCTGATTAAGCTAATGATCTTGTGTTTATCAAAAAACGTCAATCACACCGAAAATATGTGTCCTATTTACATTCATTACTAAATCAACGTACTTAGGTACATACCTGCATACATACATATATTCATATATTCCCACACACATAGATCCGCACACATCTTTAAATATGTATAGATGCTCTATGGTAATATTTATATATAAATTATATATATATACATATGTGTTCGTGTGCATTTTACTTACCCACAATATATATATATATATATATATATATATATATATATATATATATATATATATATATATATATATATATATATATATATATATATATATATATATATATATATATATATACATACATGCGTGTGAGTGACACGACAAATTCTGCATAATCTAATTTCCAGTTACAAGAACAAAAAATGCAACTTTTATACTATTCTTTAGCCGCGTATCATTATAACGGCACCACCGGGAGCTATTTCTGAACTATCTACCTTCTCAGGGGATAAATCTCATTAAATTCTCTTCATTATTATGAAGCATGGTGTGTTGTGGAGGAGAAGAAGAATAAAACATGCTTCTTGAAAGAGAAGAATCCCCCGATTTGGAAACGGGTCAATAAACTTTCTAACGAGATATGCGAATCTCGTATGCGCTATACTTTGGCACACACGCAATAGACTAGCAGGTATTAATGAATGTCCTTACTCTGGTTCATGTGAATAAAAATGACTCGATTACACTAAACGTCAAAGGTATTATCATCTTTTTTTAGTGGGTATGCATATATATTCTAAGATACGTTTTAGTGAATTTTCTGTTAATTCTCCGTTATTTAAGTTATCGTTCTTTATTTACAGAAATACAAATATGTTCCCACAGGAGTGTGTTAAAATGGAATCACAATCTCTATTTTCATCTTCCTTATCATAATATTTACAGGCAAAAAAGTACGTAAACCATTAGTTTAATGTTAGTTCTTAACACATATCTGGTTTTTTAACCAGTCAAGCACCGGACCTGGCAATTGCAAGCAAAATATCTCGAAAGACCCATGCTACCCGGTCAATTCCTCATCAATTACCGCAATCGATTAGACCAAGGCGGATAAATCTCGATATTTTCGTGGATTTTTTAATAATATTAGTTTGTCGTAATCAAACTAACAATGATTTGACATCAAAAGCCATACTGTTGACGACCGGATTATTATTATAATTATTATTATTATTATTATTATGATGATGATGATGATGATGATGATGATGATGCAAGATCTAGGTGAAACTGTTTGTTAAAATTTGATGAAAGTTCACGCTATAATACTTTATTTGTAAAACTGACGTAAATACTTTGAAAATTTTAAAAACTTAGCTCACGTGACGCCGCAGCCATACTGGGTTTTGATGAAAACGAAAAGAGACCATTTTCTCAGGAACTGCTTACAAATCAGTTGTTAAAATTATATAAATCAAAATAAATCTGGCTATGACGTCGAGGTTTATTCGGTCACGTGACCCCAAGTTTGTAAAAGTTTAAATCACACTAAGACTGGTATTGTCGTTATTCAAAAGCTGGTACGAGCTTTTCAGTCGAGAAACATGCCAAGTGCCATTTTCAAAATATAATAAATTGAATTAAAAATACTTTGGCCCAGGATGGCGCTTGGCATGTTTCTCGACTGAGAGGCTCATATTACGAAGTCTGCTGTCCAGTAAGTGAGACAAAGCGGATCATGTAGGAAAATCAGTTAGTCAATTAAATAACACACATAATATATATAATATATATATATATATATATATATATATATATATATATATATATATATATATATATATATATATATATATAAATTACTGAAATTTCTCCCAACAATGAAGGCAGTCTTGGGAATCCCTTGACAGAAGGAACACGTCACCGACCGCGACTTCCGTACATAACTTTTCCACGACTCCCCTCACGTGAGGGGCGGCACCTCACTAAATCAAGGTTATTGTCGAGAAAAAAGTGACGAGAAATTTATATCAATACTTGAGCGGGTGGATCTCTTCTGGGAGGAGGAGGAGGAGGAGGAATTAGGGGACATTATAATACGTCCAGCACAGTTACTAGATCGAAAGGGAAGTAGGCCACTGCTTTGTTACTTATTGCGCGTCAGTTTTGTTTTTAATGATACGCGGCTGTATGTTCATTTTTTATTCTTTGGCTTAATTTGTAAGCAGGTAGAATATATACCGGTATATATATACATATATATATTATATATATATTACACATATATATATATAAATATATATATACATATACTCACAATGTATATGTTTATATATTGCATATATATAAATATACAGAGACATATATATATATATATATATATATATATATATATATATATATATATATATATATATATATATATATATATTATATATATACATGTGTTTATGTGTCAGTGTGCTCACACTGCAACATGACAGCGCACAAATTTCTCAATGTTCAAAGGATGGCAGACGACCTGAGTTCAGGTAACGAAGAAACAGTTCTTTATACCTTAAGATTAAGCATCAAAACACAAAACACCGCTCGAGCAATGATGAAGGGGTTATCGAGACAAGGATAAAAACACCCGAACGATAAAAACAGCCTTCTCATCATAACCTGAGTAAATATGAATATGAAAAGGAGAATCTGAGTCAATGATCCGTCAGTGCAAGAAGGGATTCAGATGCTCTCGGGAGCTTTGCAACTGGGGCACTGTGACAAGAGAGACAAGTGCCACAGTGGCTGGAGTGAGTGCCAAGCTAAATGAAGACAGGATTAACTCGAGATTTTCAATTTGTAGTAAATGACTAGAAATGAAACCCCATTGTAGTACTGTTTAGGGTATTCAGTTTACTAAACAATAAGATCTACCTAAACAATACAATTTGCCAAAGCTAAAAGAGCCTTCCAAAATATTTTAAAAGCTTAACTCTAGAATATATTGCCAATAAAGTCCATTCAGCTCAGTTTTCATGACAATACAGTTCCTCTTGTGATCATACATCTTTCTCGCAGTCTATTTCCGATCTTCTCTTCCATTCTACCACGCTATTCTCTTGTCTTCTACGTTGTTTAAAAAAACTTTTCCGGTTCACTAAAATTCCCCGTTGGTCACTTAAGGATTGTTACCAAAGTCTTATCCTGTTCTTTACATAATGTTAAAAATTATCCTGGACAAAATTATCTCTTGAATTTAAATCTCTTATTTATCTTGGTTTCTTAAAGGTCTACCGTTCTTGAACTAGCATTATCCCAACTTCAATACATATTAAGTCGTTTTAAACAAAGTGAATTTTCACTATAAAAATTCATACCATTGCAAGCAATAACATTAAAGTAATTTCCTTTGCTACGCGAGAAACGAATCACCATTATATGATCTAACGCATCTTACGTTGCTTCCTTTCTGCATTTGCATCTCTTGGGCTTTTTAAAGGAACTTGCGTAATAAAAAAATTCAAAAGTATATCTAATCATTACCTACATAAGAAAGTTTCTGTTTTTTGTATTTATAAAAACTTTTCTGTTTTTGTAATCATTATAACTTCCTAATATTCCATTACGTTACATCTATCACTGTCCTATTTTAGGCTGAATTCAAAAGAACTCTATTCTTAGGTTCCTCTTCTTTCCTTTGATAACTTACAAATGCCCTCAATAATGCCACAGACTAACATAGACGAAATTTCAGGAAAAGTCATTGCTCTTGATTTTTTGTCATTTCATTTTTCGAGAGAGGAAGAATGCAATCCTCTCTTCATAATAGTAATTTGCCCCCCATAATGAAAGACCGCATTGTCTAGGAAGAATCATTCCCCAGGAATACCTAATGAGCTCGTTTCTGTGACACCACGAACCCTGCTTCGTCTCGCCAGCAATGAAGTTTATATGTCTAGCCTGGGTTATTTGAAAAAAGTTAGAAAATAAAAAACTCGATGGAAGTGACAAAAAGTTATTCTAAAATTACAAGGCCGCTTCCTCCCACTGTGTGTATTTACTTGTTTGACAGCATACAGATGATTTCAGTTAATCTATGATTAAAATTATTATATTACCTTTAAAGGTTATAAAAATTTCTTCCCTCAAGAACACTCCCGAAAATGTAGTCAGTAAGAAATTTGCCCCATATATACATTTATATAACATATATCAAACCCCCAGCAAATAGTGTTTGCAAGCATAAATTTACCACCGTTCAAAAAAAGTTGACTAAAAATGAATAAATTCCTCATATGTTTGGAAAAAAAATTAATCAAAAGCCCCTTATTTAATATTTATCAAAGCCGCAGCAAAAAATGTTTGCAAGCAAGATTAACACCCCATACAAAAAAAATGTTGATTATAGAGAATTAATAAATTCCACATTTCTATTAAATAAAAAAATTAATCAAAAGCCCCTTTTAATCCATACGAGGTCAGCGCACCTCTAGGGCATAGTATTATAAGACACACCGATTTCAAACAATAGCTGACTTATGTAAACTATCTATCTTTGCCACAAAACAACTGTCAAATCCCTACAAAGAAAAAAAATCCAGTTGTTTTACAAAAGAATAATAGATGATGAAAACTGAAGAGAGAGAGAGAGAGAGAGAGAGAGAGAGAGAGAGAGAGAGAGAGAGAGAGAGAGAGAGAGAGACCGCGAAGGTCACCGACTGATTCAAAGGTTAATGACTATGAAAGCTTAAAAGTTATTCATAATCACTAAATTAGTTGAGCAGGGGAATTCGGCCTCTGTTCTCACACGCAACAACTTCGACAAAACTTGAATAAATAGACAGCACGCCATTCTATAATAATGATTTGGTTCCATACGATACGGTAGACATTCTTTCGGCATACATTTGTTTCTTCCTCCCGGTTCGATTTCATAAACTAATACGAGCAAAATTAATACTCTGTGAAGCTAACTATTTCACACACATACACACATGCAACCACCAGCCCCCCACACACACACACAAACAAACACACAGACACATACATACATATATATCACATGCACACACGCACACAGACATATAGTGTATATATGTATGTATGTATGTATGTGTATGCAACACGCATAATGATGGGCAATTCAGATTCACGTCTCTTGTCAATATTCATTCTTGACGTTTTGTAATTTTCTCATAATTGTATTTTCAAGGGCCCTAAAATAAAAGATAAAATAACATACAATTTGCGTAAACATAAAATATAAAATCTGGACATACATAAACTTACCTTATTTTAAATCAAAACAAGTTAAATTTGAAAGATTTCAACTTTTAATTAAAGAACAAGAAAACATATTGTCCTCGTCAGAACAGGAAGTACCTTGCAATTTGCGTTGGAACTGATATTTTCTTAAGGTGGTCATTTAGAATAATTACTTTCCTGACAACATTTCTTAAATAACCAATGAAGCATCATGAAATAAACTTGGTACTGCTACTGGAAATATCTTACGGTCCCAGTGAGAAAGGAGAGAAAGTTGCTTCATTTCATCCGTATCAGGAGTTGAGTTCGATAACAACAGAAAGGAAAACAAAAACAACGGATAACGAAAGATTTTAAATATTCCATGTGCGTTACTATTAAAAAAAAAATAAACTGAAAGTATTCGATATTCAATAAAAGTTTATCACAATGCTCGTCTTGAAATAATCTACCATGTGTAATTAAGTAATGAAAAATATTAAGCTTAATTGCTGTATAGCAGCACTAACCCATCAGACATCTCCGGTGTATATGTATATATATATATATATATATATATATATATATATATATATATATATATATATATATATATATATATATATATACTGTATATATATATATATATATATATGGACACCAGTTAAAAAATAAATGGATCTAACAAAAGGATTTACAGAATTTACACCCGAATTGAAAACACTGAGATAACACAATTTGATTACCGCACTTCAAAAAAATTATCATAACCTGACCACCAAAATCAAAGATTTCTCAATGAACACACAAGAACAGAGCTTTCAATATCAAATATGCCACATAAAAAAAAAGGGTGGATTGTGCACAATGAAATAATAATTTCAACAGAATGGCGATCACAGAGGTTGCATATTTCATGAATAGAAACTGGATTATGTTTGTAAATTGTTAGCATCATCCGGGTACATTTAGATTATCGATAACGGCCAGTCATTGACGCACAAAGATAGGACAGCATTCTATTTCGCTCAATAACACAACTCAATACTGCGGTTCATTTCTAGCAACTCGGCTCTGGATGGAAGCCCTTGGGGATATTCTAGCCAGTGATGATGGAGATGTATATTATATATATATATATATATATATATATATATATATATATATATATATATATATATATATATATATATATATATATATATAAATGTACACACACATACATACATATATATGTATATAGAAAACTGAATCAAGTCTAAGCTCAACCAATAATACAGAAAAATATTTTGTTCCATCAATAATTATGATTGCCAATAAAAAACATTTTGTTTTAGTAATAAATCGTGAATGGTAAAGAAAACATAACTACACGCAAGGCAGATAATAAAAAATAACAGCTACAGAGTAAATAACGGAAATCATTAAATCTGTTCTATCCGATGTCTCACAATACACTAATAATATCTGAATGTAAGTAATGACAAAACATTCAGCCTAATTTTTATTAAATGTGTCATTCATTTACTGTCTCGTGTCCTTATAGTTAGAGTTCTTATCACTAGACAATGAAAATATATGAAAATCTCGAGTTTTGAAGGATGAAAACTCACCTAGAGGTTAAAAATGTGAATGGCCAAGCTCTACTTCCAAATGCCTAGTTGCTCAAAATGCGAGTCATAAAAGAAAAAATATTCATGAATTTTTACTCTGTCTTCATCAAGGTAAAATAAAGCATAGCGCAGAGCGTTCCGGACATGGAAGTGCAATAGAAAGAAAAAAAAAAAAAAAAAAAACTTTTACCATGGTCTTCGTAACTGCGAAATGCTATACGATTTCGCATTTTAATTAGCTCATAGGTTGTAAACGACTAGTGTATAATGGCACAGCTTAATCACTTGTGACAGATTTAGCACACGAGGCTAAAGAGTAAATAACACCCTTCGCCGGAATTAGGAAAGAGTGTACCTTCCGTAATTCTCCATGAACCGAAAATGCATCAGTAAGATAAAAATAAATGTAGTATATGAAACCCCCACTTCAGTGGGAAATAAGGGGGCAAGAGCAGCAAATTCTTTTTTATAATGGTGTATATTACTTCAATATGTCATGCACACTGTCAGTATTTCTGACCTATATGCCTACATGAATGTATTTATCTGACTGACAATATTCATTTTGCTCTAATTTTCTTTCGTTCCAGCCAAGATATTGTCCTGTGAAAGGTTTTAAGCCTCTTCCTTAAAAATGATTGCATTTCCAAAACAACAAAATAATAATAATAATAATAATAATAATAATAATAATAATAATAATAATAATTATTATTATTATTATTATTATTATTATTATTATTATTATTATTATTATTATTATTATTATTATAGTTTCACTGAAAATTATCACTGTTTCAGAGACATTTAGGCTCATGGTGAACTTTTTATGCTACACTTATAATTCCTATATTTCGTGACAGACTATCCACAAGCTGTCCAAAAATATCCCCAAGGATTTACCCAGGAAGATAACGAACACAATCAGGACTTCTTAAATAAGAAACATAAATCATAAGTAAAAACAGAAACAGGTCAATGGCGTTGCAGCCTGGCACAGTAGGACAAGGGCACAATGAAACGCAATGAAAGGTGGAAATATACCGAATCACTATCTGGATGCAGGTCAAATTCACGTGTCAGTGCCAAGCAGTATGGGGGCGCCATCTGTTTGGGTCACCTATTCAACGCCGACTGAGGCATGCTTAAACAATGTTGGTTTATTTGATGGTCAAGGATGCCTTGCTGCAAGAGTAATGACCTCAGGGTGTGCCAAATGTCTTGGGCATTCCGAGGGGCATAGCTCTCAGGAGCAACGAGTTTGGGGGGTGTGGGCACAGTCGATACTGTCATTGCCAGTGGGTTTGTTGGCCTGCAGTGTGAGTTTTCGTATCTTATTTTGACAGAATAGTTAATGACAGGGAAATGCAGTAATCTGAGGCGTCATCTATGGCCAAGAAAAATCAAACGTATCTTAACGTGATTCTAATGTACATGTGTTGGAATTAATCTATTCACAAGGCAACAGTCAAGTCGATTTTAATGATTTATTTAGTGGTTTAATATCTGAAAGTATAAAAATGGCATTTGTGTACTTAATAACAAAGTATCGCACACATTTATAATAAATATATACATATATGTATGTATATATATATATATATATATATATATATATATATATATATATATATATACATACATACATACATATATATATACATATACATATATATGCGTGTATATATACATACATACATACATACTGGGCGTAATACAAACACGATTAGACATAAACATGATAAAAATTCACTAGTTCTGGAAAATGTATCTGTTCAAAAAATAAACAGAGCATATATATGAGAGAGAGAGAGAGAGAGAGAGAGAGAGAGAGAGAGTGAGAGAGAGAGAGAGAGAGAGAGAGAGAGAGAGAGAGAAACAGCAACACTGGGATCCCCGTTAAAGAAAAAACGACTAATGCTGGACCAAGGCTCCCATCGCCATCAGCATATTACAAATCACCTTTATCAATGAGATAATGTTGCAACACACGCAAATGGCACGAGCCCATTGTGTGGGGATTGGCCCGGTGTGAAAATATTCCCAAAATCAACAAAGAGATTATGCTTTGCGATTCCGATCACAGAGTAGGTTATCTTTCATCAGCATGGAGGGGCGAGTTCCTCCGTTCGGAAGAATCAGATCTGGCGTTTGAAACAGAGAGAAAGCAACGATGTATGCATGCGTTCGGAGGTGGGCACAATAACCGCCATTTGTCACGAGCCTCTTAACGCAGCAACCTTCGAAATGTCAACAGATCTATGTAAAGCTGACCGAAATAAACTTCGTTGTTGTTCGGCGTCAACAGCTGATTGGGTGCCTGGAGCGGAGACGGGGGCGGAACGACAGATACGGTTACTTTCCATGGCTAAATAATGTTGTTCTTTGTATCCATACCTGACAATTGATAGGAAAAGGATGGAAAGGCGACCCTCCTGTCAATTCTTGGAAAAGTCCGCCGCTTCTTAAGCTAATCGCGAAGCTCATCCCTGGAAACAAAATGTCAAACGCACGCGACCTCATATTATACCTGGTGTCCTTTGATTTTCGATTCACAGGCAATTTGTCACATGAATTTATAAATTACTTTCTATTTTTCTGAAAAAAAAAAAAAAAAAAAAAAAAATATCGTGCCGGCTTTGTCTGTCCGTCCGCACTTTACTCTGCCAGCACTTTTTCTGTCCGCCCTCAGATCTTAAAAACTACTGAGGCTAGAGGGCTGCAAATTGTTATGTTAATCATCTACCCTCCACTCGTCCAATATACCAAATTGCAGCCCTCTGGCCTCAGTAGTTTTTATTTTATTTAAGGTTAAAGTTAGCCATAATCGTGCGTCTGGCAACGATATAGGACAGGCCACCACCGGGCCGTGGTTAAAGTTTCATGGGCCGCAGCTCATACAGCATTATACCGAGACCACCGAAAGATAGATCTATTTTCGTTGGCCTTGATTATACGATGTACAGAAAAGTCGACTGCGCCGAAGAAACTTCTGCGCATTTTTTACTGGTCTCTTTTTAAACTGCTCTGCGATTGAACTTATAAAACGTTTTAATACGTACATAACTTTTTACCTAAAACATGTCTTTGAATGTGCATACAACTACGCTTCACACTAACAAATTTTTGTATTATTACTCACTCCTTGAAAAACAGCTACTGACATTTCTAATTTAGCAACAATATAGCTTCGAAACTGCTAGCAACTTTTTATAAACATAAACGTTAAATTTACACAACTCTTACACTTTTTATTTTAGAAACAACTCTGTAAATAAATTTATTAACAGCTACTACAGATTCCTTTCAGATTTCCTTACGAAACAAAACAACCCCACGTGACTATATATCAACCTTTCAGTATAAGTTCTTTTCAATCTTTCCAAGAGAACTGGTTTTTTAAATGTGCAGTATTTGTAATGTTCAAAGAAATAAGCAAGATCCATTATTCTTAATTTACTGATACTATAATATTACAGTAACAAGGCCTGCAAATAATAATAATAATAATAATTATAATAATAAAAGCCTGCAGAAAGCAATAAAAAGAAACAAAACTAATGGCAGGAATCCTAACTCTTATATTATTCTTCATGATGACAAAATATACAATTATGAGATAAATATGCTTACCTACAGTAGGTAGCATTGTGAAGGGATATACATTCTGCACTACATATATATATATATATATATATATATATATATATATATATATATATATATATATATATATATATATATATATACATAGATTTTCTTGGAAAAACAACAGCTGCTGATTAAAGAGATTATTTAACCATAGTTGTTGCAAAGCCTTCTAAGCAAGCATGAATTTTGCAGTCAAATTAGTTTATGGTCAGAAAACATAACAAAAAGTAGTTTCCCAAGTGTTTATATTTCATCTTAGAGGTATTTTTAATGGAAATGTTAAAATCTAAAGAAATATTTTGTACTTATAAGACGAAATGTGACATATGGAAGACCAAACAGAGGCAGATTACTTACTTGTCCCTTTAATCTATGTATGATTTCAAATATAATTACAACGTTTTGTGCTATATTTTTCTACGTCTGAGGAACTTATGCAAGTTCTAAAAACATTTTTTTTAGAATCTGGAGAGATTTTGTTCAAGAACCGTAAAATACGTGTGACTGGAGATAGGGTTCAACCGCTGATGTCCCTAAGCAAAACTAACACAGAATATTCGTTGATTGTAATTTCCAGCGAGACTATATTTAACATGAAAGCTTTCAATGGAGATTGTGTTATGAGTATCCTCACGTACAAAATAAATAATCATCCACATCTGTGATTTCCTTGACTTAATTCCAGACGAACCTGCATTTTATTTATAGATCTCTCTCCCACACTGGCAAAAATGGTGACACCTTTATTGAAGACGTTTTCGAACTACCACATAAAGTAATGAATCTCAGCTCTAAAGTACAACCCATTTAGTCGCTATTACGAAGAAGAACATGAGTTCAAAAAAGAGAATCTCTCTGTCGATCTCTCGTCCCAACTGCAAGAAACCTCGCTAAGACTTACATTATTTTTGTCTTCCTTGCGGTGTGGTAATCCCCTGTAATTACATCTAATCACCTTTGAAGAAGAACTGACATGATGAAAAAATACTTCAAAGAAAATTTTAAATAATACCAATTTTAAACAAAGAATAAAATTCCGGTGAATCACCAGAAATCCATAAAGGTTTATGACAAAGCTTAACGCACGGAAAACAACGGGTTCACTGAAAGCGTCATATCTATTGTCTCCTTGATAACTGACGTAAGAGTCAACACAGGCGGCTTGCCCAGAGGGCGGCTGATGTAGGTGAACGCAATTAGTCGGAACGAAGACGAACTGGCAAAGGACGGAAAAAAAAAACACGGGGAATTTTTCGAGAGCCAGGTTAATTAAATACGATTATCGAGCCCATTTGAGAGTTCAAAATTGGTGTCAGAGTCGGGAACATTACTGTTGTACACCTCGCATGAATTGGCAAGAGTTGTAATATAAACGAAACGAAAAAATATTAGTGACAATGGCAATGATACATATTGGTTTTTATTGATGCTGTAGAAGAAATAATAATGGAAGCGCTAGTATTCTTTAAATACTAGTGTGGAGGATTGGGTCGTTAGCAGCTATATTTACTTATATAATAACTGTAGAGAAGAAGCACTTTATGAGACGACCTCCTCTAAGAAGACAAGGAGGATACTGAACAATAATATCATAATGGCAAGACGAAAAACTAGACGTTTCGCCGAACTCTGGTAAGTCGCCTTTCATATACAATTTTCTACTCATATTTTTTCCCTAAATTCATGTACATATATACTCAAAATGATTTGCAAAATCAACGTTGATATGTGTACTCACAGACCTGTTTGTTTTCTATAAGAAAATGATTGATGATTTCAACTAGTTTTTTTTTTACTATTTTCTGTTACAAAATAATAACAATTAAGCAACTGTACGGACAGAAATTTCATTACTTTGTGTATATTTAAATCCAACGCGTAAAAAACTACAATCCATTAATTTTGTTAGCTGGCACCTATAGCAAAATGAGACAATGTGACGTTAAGGTCAAACAGAACATGAATATTATCTACTGGCATAACTACACTGCTGTTGTCATGAAGCATCTGAGAAGGCAGTTTTATGAGGGCACCCTTCCTGGTCTTAAATATTGGGCTACATTTTATTAAATGTGATGTCAGAGTTGCATAAAAGTTAGTCACCAAACTACTGGACAACTGAAATGTACCTTTGTATGCAGATCTATAAATGCAACGTACATTAGGTATATCGGATCACTAGAAAATGTCCATCTCTTATTCTGCATTTAAAACCTTTTTACTAAGCAACTGTTAAATATACATATATACAGTATATATATATATATATATATATATATATATATATATATATATATATATATATATATATATATATATATATATATATGTGTGTGTGTGTGTGTGTGTGTGTGTGTGTGTGTGTATAATGATAACATAAGTACATGTGGTTCAATGTTACAAAAGCATTAAAATGTTCCATCACTTTATATATATATATATATATATATATATATATATATATATATATATATATAATATACATACATATATACATATATACACACACACACACACATATATATATATAATGTATGTATATACCTGTTTGTGTGTGTACTGATAACATAACTAAATATGGTTCAGATAGTTTAAGTACATATGTTCAATGTTACAAAAACCCAAAAACTTTCATCACTCTATAGACATACACAGTAATTATCCTAAATAAAGAGCACTGCAATATAATTCCCAAAAAGCAACCAAGAGCAAAGAAAGGAACTATCACCCAGTAACAAACCACTCTGCTGTCTCATTCCCACCACACGCCAGAAACGGGTCGCAAAGCGCAGGCGAGGGTTATCTGCTATATCTGTTAAATTTCCTGTCTTGAAACTCACAGGCAAGCGAGAGAGAGAGAGAGAGAGAGAGAGAGAGAGAGAGAGAGAGAGAGAGAGAGAGAGAGGAAAACGGCAGGTCAAGCAGATGCAAAGGAAATGTTCAGAAAAGGACCCACGAAAAACAACAGAGGAAGGAAAGAAACACCGAGAAACAAAGACAAAACAACACAAAAACTAATTAACTCATTAAACCAGCTTTCACTTCTCTACATTACCATGATAAAAATTTCAGACGGATTAACACACTCGAAAAATGGAACCGATACACAAATTCTTTCCCCCCCTGTAACAGAGGCAAAGGCCCTTTTTCCCTTTTTCCCGAGAATAATTCTTTTGTCAAACGAACGGTAATCAATGTTATCTTTACCAGCGAGTCGGAAAATTAGAATTAAAATAAAAATTAAACATCGTAACCAGCAGCGACTTTCGCTGTCCAACATGCAGATTTTGTGGGGCCTTGTTTTAGATTAAACGTAAAAAGTTGGGGAAGCATTTTCATAGGTGAACGGACACTTGCAAATTGGTTCTTTGAGCAACACAATTTTTCCCCCCGGGGGCCAACAGAGCCTACCGACTCTCTGCTATTCTTTCCCTACGGAAGGGAGGAGAGAACCTCGCTTGCTCGGGCCCACAAAAGAAATTCAAGAATGACCCGAAACAAAGCGCAGGGAAAGAATGTTTACAAATACTTTCAGCAAGACAAATGGCCGGGTCAGCAAGAGAAACACTTTCCAACTACAAGATGGCTGCTTGCTGCTGCCGTGTTGGGGGCGTTTAGCATCAACAGAGGCACGTCTAATTTCTTTGTCGTATAAAATGCCATGGTGAGGAATAAATGATCAGTCAAGGAAATGTACGAATACTTGAAGTGTAAGGGATAAGACTGATATATATAGCACAAAGGCCAGCACGCGGACACACACACACACATATATATATATATATATATATATATATATAGTTCCTCGTTGGACGAGTCGGTAGAGTTCTCGGCTAGCACTCTGCTAGGCCCGAGTTCGAGTCTCCGACCGGCCAATGAAGAATTAGAGGAATTTATTTCTGGTGATAGAAATTCATTTCTCGCTTTAATGTGGTTCTGATTCCACAATAAGCTGTAGGTCCCGTTGCGAGGTAACCAGTTGGTTCTCAG
>NC_089790.1:8440000-8460000 GCF_040412425.1 Macrobrachium rosenbergii | reverse complement strand
ATATTGAATACAGAAGTCAGGCCAAAGGCTAACTCCTGGGACCTATGAGTTCATTCAGCGCTGAAACTGAAATTGACAGTGAAGAGGTTTGAAAGGTGTAACAAGAGGAAAACATCGCAGTTGCGCTATGGATCAAATGTTAGGAGGGGGTTAAAAGTAAGGTGGAAGAAAGAGAATATGAACGTAGGTACAGTTAAAGGAATGAAAGGGGTTGCAGCTAAGGGCCAGAAGGGATGCTGCAAAGAACCTCAAGTAATACCTACAGTGTACCGCATGAGGTGCATCGACGGCACTAACCACCCCCCCCCCCCTTACGGGGGAAGTGAAGGAAGGAGACAGTTTAGCAATATATCTGCCTATGGTCCTGAGAACGGTTAACCTGGAATTATCATTTTACTTCACTGTTGTAAGGTTCGAATTCCTCATCAATCAATAGAAGCTGGAGCAAGATTCTGAGTGTATATACGGTATATATATAATATATATATATATATATATATATATATATATATATATATATATATATATTATATATATATATATATAAACACACACACACATATATATATATATACATATATATATATATATGTATATGTATGTATATATACATATACATATATATATATATACTGTATATATACGATGAAAATATAAAATATCGAATTTTTTTCAGGAAATTCCGAAATCAATAAACATTTTTCTTTACAATACAGAAAAATGCATTAACGTGAAAAGACTAGGGACCTGTACGTGATGTATTTAAAAGTGCTTACTATTATTATGCAGAAATATGCGCCAAAATAAACAAATGTAACTACTTACGCATTTCCAAGACAACTCGTTCTCAACGTACCTGAAAAGATATTGTATTAGTCTGATACTAATACTAGGGAAACGGCAATAAGAATGAATGTGTAAATAAATGAATAAATGTATATATGTGTGTGTATCCATCGAAAATAAAGCGAATTCGATATTAAGGGGTACATGTTGCTCAACATAAGTATAAGAAAGTCATGTATGTGTGTATAAGTGACAAGGCTTCTGTAAAATGCCATGTATTACAAGCTTAGCAATCAGCAATTATGGTGGACATAGGTTAATATTATTAGCCCATTGGATTAGCCCTTGTTTCCTCTGTATCCAAAGAAAAGGCATATGTTTGATTCTGGTTAGAGAAGATGTACTTATCGCGTGCAACTCTCTTTTGGTGAAACCTGCTCCCTGGGTAGAGCGAATTCCAACGTAAGTTGTATTTGTGGCTTAATATTGGTGTGTTTACAAAAAGTCACATACTTATGAGTAACAACCTTTCACATGAATATACACATACATACATAAAACACACACGCATACAACTAATGTCGCCACGTAAATGGTCCCCTCCTACTCAAACATTCAAACATTATAACATATTCGAATCAAAATACGGATAATGGATTCATCCGAATGCGATAATTCGTTATTTGATCGATCCTCCACAACGCAACGCCAAAAGCGGTCAGGGCAAGAAGATTCACAAACGATTTGAATATGTGGATATCTGCATCAGAGAGGCCAACCTCATCACTGCATCAGTCCCCAAGGGCAAATGTTTTTAGTCCACACGGTTGCTCTCTTTGCGAATTAGGGTGTAAACGAAAGCCAGAAAACCATATTTTCCAGCAGCTGCAACGGAAAGGCAGCAATGAGCACTGTTTAAAGTAGGTCTCTTAGTTCTAAACGACGTTGAGACATGAATGAATCTAACAATTATGGGTTTGTTCAGAAAATTAGGAAACTGTTAATTACCTCGCATTCCTCGATTAAAGATATTTCATATTTGCTCTGCAAACTTGATATATCTTTATCCACTTTCCTGAAACTTCATTTACCCTATTTGTCACTTAATCTACTGTGCACAATTATGTGTATGTATATATATATATATATATATATATATATATATATATATATATATATATATATATATATATATATATATATATATATATATATATATATATATATATATATATATATATATATATATATATATATATTCCTTCTACGTTCTACTTACTTTTATGAGGGCGAGGCGCCAGAAAGGTAATAAAGTTCCCTTGTTTCTTTTCAAATCTGTATGGTACAAGGCTACCAGCCAATCCCAATTCCTTATACCTTGCTGACTCTGAAACCCATTTATCAATGGAGTTGACTGGTGGGCAGCAGCTGGGATCGAACCGCGGACCAGTGAGCTACACCACCTACAACGAACCAAGTCATCTTGGAATAAAGGAAGTTAGTGTGACTCTTACTGGACTGGAACGATGGAGCGATGTTCAAATATAATGTTAGCAATATTATAGAGTTCAAGAGTGTATCAAAGACAAAGAATGATTTCGCAGTTATCGTTAGGAGAGTCGATGACCGCCGATGAAGCTGTTATATGGATGTAAGATGTATGAAGTGGGTATTACGGCTTACGTTTCCTGCTCTACTTAAAAGTCTACCCTGGTTTGGCAATTAGTGCAGCAATGACTGTGGCCGTTTTTTTTTTTTTTTTTTTTAATCTGACAGTATGCCTGCCTGCCTTCCCTTCCGTCTTTAACTGTACAATTAAAAAAAAAACCCGTTCTTGATTTTAAACTCAGTGCACTTATCAAACAAGCAACACATCACACATGAATTACTTACCTATAAATATCCGTTTATGCTTTAGTAAAGACTTGCATACCAAACCGCACAAACCATAAATCATGTAGCTTTATGAATGAACGTCGTGTTTCGTTCTTTATAGTACTCCTTGAATTCCCCCTTTTCAAAACAGCTTTGGATGTACTTACTTCCCTGATCATTATTGATTATCGAAACCGCGGGATACGTTTACAGCTTTAAATTACAGTGGGGAGAAAGCTAAAAAAAAAAAAAAATACTTAAAGCGACTGAAGATTGCTGGCACTGGAACAAAGCATTTTGAAAATTCGCAATAATTGTCCTGTATCTTTTTCCTCCTTTTCCTGTTATTATTGTGTAATAATTGTTGAGGACATGTAAATATAAAAAGTTTCACAATTTCAACGACAGATTTGAAGTCTTAAGACTAAACTGAATCATGCAGGAGGAAGAAGGTTTCGCAGCTTCAGCTAAGAATTTGTAGCATTCAAACATAAAAGAAAAATGGTATTTAAAAATTTACTCTGGGTCAGCAAAGACAACTGAATGGATTGCTTTACATTTTCATGTATAAAAACAGTTTCACTTAATTGAATTGGTTCCAGGTGAGAGCAAAACAACAGTCCTTTAACTGTTGAATCAAGAACGAAATTCCTCTAGAGAAACATTACACCTAATCTGTCATTTTACATAACTACTCAGATGTTTCCCCAGCATCACGTCTATTCCCACTTCGTCACCCACCTGTCTTACCCGCAAGCTCCTGATTCTTTACACACGTATAATAAAGTACAAATATAAGACATAAGACAATTATAGCTATTGTCAAGCCACTTATTGAGGGCTCATAGGATAAAGCAAACGGTAAAAGACTAGTGGACAGGTCCTGGAGACCAACTTCATTTCGGGAGTTCCTCCTCATGCAAACTAAAATTTCAGAAGCTCTACACCAGCCCTTTTTAATAATGCTCAACTTGCGGATATAACGCCACTACTTAATGCTAGAATATATCAGATGATTTTAAATAGCAGCGAATAGTGTCTAAAAGTAGCACAAAAGGACATCAGGTGATTTGCGTTCATATAATCAAACTAATGTTTAAAATAAATTCCAGAAAGCGCATCGTAATTCACGCTTTGCATTTAAAAAAAATATAGGAAAGCCTTGGATAAGTTTTTTCATCACCAGGAATGGTTCAAATACAAAATGCTAAATACATCAAGAACTTGACGTGACGTAGGAATCAAAGTTAGTTTTTAAAAATGCGGCGTCAAGTCAACAAATGACTGCTCCATTTTTTCCCCCACCTGCATCAAAGCGATAGAAAAAAAAATGCAAATGTTTGTAATCCACACTGTTTCACTGGGGAAAATAAAATGCGAAGTCTACATTACTGTCACATGATCCAAGTTGTGTGTTAGTGCTACTTACATGCGTACTTGTATCAAAGATAAAATGCGCTTGCTCATATTTCACAAAGGTGAAAGGCTTCACATGACCTGCACATAACGGTTCATAAATACAAAACAACACACGAGTTTTCAAAGAGCATAACAAATATCAATATTTATTTACAAAAGGTTTATACATATGCAAACTATATCCTGCGCTGTCACAACACTGATGAAATTTATTCATAAATGATGAAATAAGCATTTACTCACAAAGATATATATATATATATATATATATATATATATATATATATATATATATATATATATATATGTATATGCGTGTGTATGTGTGTGTACTAAGTAGTGTTCTATCGGGCACTCTAGTGTGTATTCGATTAACAAATCCTTTCTAATCCTTTCTATTCTTGGCAGACATTGGTTACTTCAGATAAATGACGTTTATCGTGTACTATCGATTTCCGCACATATTTTCGCTACTTTGCGCAACTAACATTATTTTCAAAGCTCTTCCTTAGCAATACACGCATGGCCAACTACTACGCTGAATTATTTAGATAATAAAAGTTCGCTGTATCATCTAAATGTAATACAAAAGGAAATGCCTTGGTGACAGCATCCCCAAAGCTGTTGGTTTTGACTAGGGGTTTACCTGAGTGGTACAGGTTCAATGCTGCTTGTGTGTGTGTGTGTGTGAGAGAGAGAGAGAGAGAGAGAGAGAGAGAGAGAGAGAGAGAGAGAGAGAGAGAGAGAGAGAGAGAGAGAGAGAGAGAGAGAGAGGGGGGGTTGTGATCTAAATGCCAGTTACATCTACCACACATAAAAAGTTGTTATATTACAATAAATACTCTTTCCAGTTCAGTGAACGTTACTTGTCAGCTTTCTTGCAGCTAAGGACGGATTCGTATCATGTTCTCTGGTCCAGAAATACCGTTTTGAAAGTCCACGACATAGTATTCTTTATGCTAGTGGTTAAATGCTATGATGACGATACAAAAGATTCTCTCTTCTTAAGGAGTTCAATATTTACAATATTTGCATATAACTTGAAAAAAGAAGTTAATTTCTATGCATACCATAAAATCAGTTTTATAAATGCATATTTACTCACACAAACATATATTATATGGGTCAATATTTTGGGGATGAAGTGTGCTGAGCTCTCAAATTTACAAATGAGAGAGCCTTCTTCGTTTGCTGAAGAGAGATGTAAAACAAACTACTCCAATTTTTATAAATCTTATATTTAGGCTTTTAGTTATGAGATAATGAAGTAGGAATGGCTCAAATAATGTATGCAATACCTTTACGCCAAATATGAATTCTTTTTAATTACTCGGGTCATTAAGAAGTATTCATATCAGTTCAAAAGAAGTTGTACACTAGGTTTAATCCACCATGAATTCTACTGAAGAATTTGGAAACTTGCAACAACAAAATCTGTAAAAGTAAAATAATTTGATCCGTTAAATTTCCTTCTTTGCTAATTATTGTTCTGCAGGAACTCCATTTCATAAAATTAATGCAAAGAGATATGCATTTGGACAAAAAGTAATCACAAAGTAAATAACAACAAGTGTTTTAAACGTCATTTACCATACAGTATCTCATATGCACTTCGGGGATAGTTTCCTTGATACACCAGTTTTTGCAGGAGTTCTATTATACTGTAGCAAATGTCATGGCACTTATTATTTTCCACGGTCCTCCTTACGATGCCTGATTTCCACAACAATTATGACTTCGAAATTTCCCTTCTCACGCGAGCACCTCCTTCTGTACTGGAAAGATGTTATTGTTGTTCCTTTTAGTTTTAGCTGGCCTCATACCAGCACGGGGTCTTGGTCTTTGGCAGCCCGTAAAATTACGAAGACAAACAAAGCCTTACGTAGTGAAAAGATTCAGTAGTACCCTAAACTACCGAACTGACAGACAAAATTAACATCTTTACGGAAGTGTCGTTTTAGTTATGTATTTCTCTAAATTAATATTAAATTAATATTTTCTGCAAATATATGCAACTGAAATTTATTTCGACCGAAATGTGGAAGATTTATTACGGATTTCATGAATTAAGACCACATATTCAATGCTATGTTTACATGAAATAAATAAAATGTAAAGCAACCGTGCCTATAAATTATACAAAACATAATATTGTATTCTCTGTGATCACATCGTACTAATAATTACACATGTATTCTGGAGACTGAAATGGACGAAAAAGAACCTTTATGTTATATTGCAAAAATTACGTGTGAAATGTGTATATTGGGTTCTTGACAGGAAAAGAAATTTTCATTGTAATTTAAGTATGCCTCATGATAAAAATAAAATATGAGTTACGATGAACTTTGAAAAAGTTTTAATCATTTCTCTAAAAAAAAAATGAAGCAAGCGAGGTGCAAATGCAATCGTATGTGTTTTCTTACACACAAACATCCCCCCCAAAAATAAATTTTCTCCACAGAAAAAAAAAGATGCAAATACAATCGTATGTTTTATTAAACACAAACATCACACCCCCAAAAAAAATCTTTTTTCTCCACAAAAAAACAATATGCAAATGCAATAATATGTGTTTTATTGCACACAAACATCCTCCCCACAAAAAAATTTCTCCTCCCCAAAAACAAGATGCAAATGCAATCGTATGTGTTTTATTACACACAAACATCCCCCACAAAAAAAAACTTCTCCAAAAAAAAAGATGCAAATGCAATCGCATGTGTTTTATTACATACAAACATCCCCAAAAAAAAAATTTTTTTCTCCACAAAAAGACAAGATGCAAATGCAATCGTCTGTGTTTTATCACACACAAACATGCCCCCAAAAAAAAAAAAAAACTAAACCCGCGCACCTAGACATTCCAACCAGGTATACGGAAAAACAATTCCATTGCGTAGCAGTTACAGTAGTAGAGTCAACCAGCGCCCGACAGAGAGAGAGAGAGAGAGAGAGAGAGAGAGAGAGAGAGAGAGAGAGAGAGAGAGAGAGAGAGAGAGAAACAATAGCGGCGCGGACGTCGGGAGAGCAATTGTGTTGCAGATAGTCTGGCATTCCGGAAAGGACGCAACAAAGTACAGTGACTACCTCCTTAGAATCACCCTCCTTCGGTAGGATGCCAGCCACTCCAGAGTCCTGTCAGTCTGCGAAAGAAGGACTCTAACCCTACGGAATGATGACTGTGTCTCAGAGCCTCCGTCTCAGTCACAATAACGAGGTGGATTAATGGTAAACAAAGAGACGGGGTTCATGGGGGGAGCTTGGTCGCGGAATATCTCTACATGGTAATGGCCCTCTCTCTCTCTCTCTCTCTCTCTCTCTCTCTCTCTCTCTCTCTCTCTCTCTCTCTCTCTCTCTCTCTCTTCCCTGAGGTAGGGAGCACAAATGTAAATAAGTATTAATACCATAGGCAAAGATTTACCGTTATATGGTGAAGGATCTACTACAACTATAATTACAGTAATACCTACTATACTACTGTTTTAAATATAGATATCTGCATTATTCCACGACTTCATTCCTTGTCTTAAGTATTGAAAACTTCGTTGAGTTCGTAGCATCGTTTCTTTACAGGGGTGATTTTGTCTGCGTAGGCTTCTATTAACGTATTCTATTGAAATTTCCACTCTTTATTCCCATAAGGCAGCTATCCGAATGTGCCAAGCACTCTCCAAGAAAATTATTATTTCGGAACAGACAAATCACTGTAAATAATGTGTTCATTTTCCTCAATGCTGATAGTATATACTATAACCTATTGTTATACACAAACATAACTAAATGCATTACCCTTATAGAGGTATATACATATATAACACACGCAAACACTCACTCACACACACACAAAAATATATATATATATATATATATATATATATATATATATATATATATATATATATATATATATATATATATATATATATATATATATATAAAATAACATTAACATGTGAAAAATAAGAGACTGGGTGTAGATTCCAAACTGGTGCTGTGGTCAGGTACTAGGTTTACAAATATGTTAATTCTTTCTACATACACATCTACTACTTTCCTTAAAATTTAAATATTTTACAAATTTCTTTTGAAATTACAGGATCAAGTTTATACTCGTATATGCCCTCGCTGATTCATGTCCATTTTATGACAATAGTTTTCTTTTGTAAAATTAGACTCTATACATGCCCAGACGATATTCATGTTATGACAATAACTTCCTTTTATAAAACTAGACTCACTGATATTTCTTTCCCATGCATAATTATAAATTGTCTATTTGGACAGGGGCAAAAAAAAAGCTAGCTTATGCAAATAATGCACTGGAAAGAAATATCATTGAGCTTTATAAAAGAATTATTGTCATAACATGAATATCAGTCAAGGAACATATCAATTTGGTCCTATAATTTCAAAAGATATTTTTTATATCTTTAAATTTTAAGTAAGGCAGTGGATATATATGGAAAAGTAAATATAGTATCTGACCCTAGCACTAATGACTTTTGTCGCCTCACCCTTTAACACCTGTCAGGTGTAGATTTTAGTCTCCAACGGTTTGTATGCATGTCAGTACTGTTCCCCTAGTATATACTGTATATTGTGATTTCTACCGCTATGTATCTGTCCTTCGTCAATGACTCAGGAATAAAGTCGAAACCGGCAGTCTCTTATTCTTCCCTGTAGAGATGTTTTATACACACACACACACACACACACACACACACACACACACACACACACACACATATATATATATATATATATATATATACATATATATATATATATATATATATATATATATATATATATATATATTATATATATATATATATGTATGTATATGTATGTGTGTATATATATATGCATATATATATATATATATATATATATATATATATATATATATATATATATATATATATATATATATATACTGTATATATATTTCACCTTAAACTCGACGGCGACTGGAAGGTTACCATTCCGACCTTCAGAAAGCATTCGTTAAAGTGTTGCTGCCAATCCGAATTCTTAACCAACGAAAGACAATTAAAGAGATCGAAGAACGGAAAGGTATAAGCGGTTGATGGGATGATGGGACCAAAATTAAATGATGAATTCAATTGGAAAACACGATGATGAAGAGATGAATTTCTTCTGGCTGGTGGAAAAATGGAAGAGGTTCATTTGTATGGGTCCATTATCGTAAATTTAACAGATGAACGTATGATAAGCACAGCCCATCGTTTGGAACTGGAGAGACTTAGAGAAAAATATGTAGGTGAAAAGTGCGTCTATTTCAGGATGTCTTGGGAGTACGGAATCGGATACCTTAAAAACAAGCAAAAAAATGCACCAAAGTTTCTTCGGCGCAATCGAGTTTTCTGTACTGCGTATAATGCTGTATGAAACTCTCAGCCACGAAACTCTCATCCGCGGCTTATGAAACTTTCAGCCACGGCTCGATGGTGACTTGTTTTGTTGGCACCTATAGCGATACCAGATGCACAATCATGGCTAACTTTAACCTTGAATAAGATAAAAACTACAGAGGCTACAGGGCTGCAATTTGGTATGTTTGATGAGTGGAGGGTGGATGATCAACATACCAATTTGCAGCCCGCTAGCCTCAGCAGTTTTTAAGATCTGAGGGCGGACAGAAAACTCGCGGACGGACAGACAGAGAAATAGCCATCTGAACAGCTTTCTTTTACAGAAAACTAAAAATGCTAAAAACGAACCAAAGTATCCAGGAAAAGCGTCACTTCATGAAAAACTAATATAGTTGTCTTGACAGGTGTTTTATGACACGGCTGAAGAAGAATTTCACTCCATAAAGGGATTCATCATTAGGGATGAATATTGTTTCAGCAGTGAAAGGGTGAACGCTGAAGTGATTTGCATTTTCTGTCTAGACACCCTTGTATGAGAGAGAGAGAGAGAGAGAGAGAGAGAGAGAGAGAGAGAGAGAGAGAGAGAGAGAGAGAGAGAGAGAGTTACTATATAAATAGCGATGTTTTTACAGTTTTTTTTTTTTTAGAATTTACTTGTAAAGAATAGATGAAATTATTTGATATACTACCATATACTTACTATGAAGCAGGCCATCTTAAAAATTAAGAATCTTTCTTTATCGTACTTTAAGAATATAATGTTATATTTTCTTTGTAAAACCTCCGTTTGACGACTAGCTGGTATAGATTAGACCCGCTTTATGACAGCGTGAAGAAGAAATGAGTAAAGAGTGCTGTGTGGATCTATGGACTCTCACCTACCAACCAAGATGAAAGTCCATTTACTTATAATTTTCGCAATTCCCTTTAAGATATCAAATTGCCTTACAAAGCCAATTTACTTGAAGGAACCAATTCCACTGAATTTATACTAGCATATGAATTATGAAACACTAAGTATCAAGAAACAGTCTCAAGTTGGGAGAACAGTTTTATAAACATTGTGAAATAAGAAGACATCTCAAAAAGAAATGGAATCTTAAAAGCTTCCACTCTTTCCAAAAATAAAAATTTTGAAAGATTTAAAAAAAAAAAAATCACCAATAAAGACAACCCTTACTTAGAGAAGAAACAGGAATTCACATCATATCCCCCCCTTTCCATTTTCATCTCCGTCCCTCCCAGCATGGGGGAAAAGAGTCACTGATTCTATGCAACCATAAATAACAAAGAGGAGTCAGCAAAGTAAGCCTGGACAATTTCTTTGAGGTCTGGAATTTCCATTAGGTTTCCAAGAGGACGGAGAAAGTGGCTTCGACCTCTTCAGAAAAATATCTCCACTCCCGCGGAGCATTTCATAATTCACCTTCTATGCACTGCCTCGCCATCACTGAAGTGGTTTCTGCTGCAGTTCTGAATGCCTCTAAGTCCTTTCGCCTATCTGTCGTGTAAGTACGTATTAGCCACAGTGCACGTATAGACGTAAAACTAACACACACATACACACACAATATATATATACATATATACATACATACATACACAAACATACATGTAAAAATATGCATGCATTTATCTCTATAGCCATCTGTATATAAAGATATATGTGTTTTTATATATACACATATACATATCTAAATATATATATACATACATACATACATACATACATACATATGTATATATATATATATATATATATACATACACATATACATATTTTGCGGTACATGGAACTTCTGGTAGGGCATAATGAATCTCGTCTCTGCTGATCTTGGTTAAAGACTTATTGCGGCTAGCAATCAAAGCAAGGAAGAGTATAAAAAATGTAACTGAGAGGCTGTCAAACCTAGCTTGGAACGATGTCCATAGAGTTCCATGAGCCGTGAAGGCCTTCAGCCCCCCAAAACCCAAGAAGCTTGAGCAACAAAAAACGATGAAATAATACTGTGCAATAGCCCAGAAATAACAACTAAAATTACCGTCACGCCGCCACAGTTTTCAACGAGCACAGAACTCCTACTTCTTTGTCTTTTCATGGAATATTTTATTTTGCGGGGAACACGAATACTGCTCTTTCTGACGGAGACAAATTCATGTTGTTAAAAGACTCAGTTTCGACACTTCAATGAGTTACGTCGAAGATTTCGGTACATTACAACAGAGTATACCTTTTCACCCTTGTTCAGAACATCTCAATTATAATTCATCACAATTTCTGTGTACTCTTTTCCTCTGAGTATGTATTTGTATATGTAAGCGCGCGCGAGCGTGTGTGTGTGTATATATATATATACATATATATATATATATATATATATATATATATATATATATACAGTATATAATGTATGTATATATATGTATCATTTTTCCTTTCATTTTTTCAAATGGAAAGCTTATTAAACATTGCCTTTGGCTTAATACAACAAACTGATTGCGTAACAGTTGCAAGATATAGCATTCTGCTGTTATTATTCAACACTGCACACTGCATTCTTTATCATTTTCCTCTCCGCAAATAAAATGTTAAACTGGCTCTCTCTTGCAATATATATACATTATATGTATATATATATGTATGTATGTATGTGTGTATATATATACACAAACATATCTAACACATACACACACACATATATATATATATATCTATATATATATATATATATATATATATATATATATATATATATATATATATATATATACTGTATATAATGTATGTATATATATGTATAATTTTTCCTTTCATTTTTTTCAAATGGAAAGCTTATTAAACATTGCCTTTGGCTTAATACAACAAACTGATTGCGTAACAGTTGCAAGATATAGCATTCTGCTGTTATTATTCAACACTGCACACTGCATTCTTTTATCATTTTCCTCTCCAAAATAAAATGTTAAACTGGTTTCTCTTTGCAATATATATACATTATATGTATATATATATATATATATATATATATATATATATATATATGTATGTGTGTATATATATACACAAACATATCTAACACATATACACATATATTTATAAATAAATAAATAAATATATATATATATATATATATATATATATATATATATATATATATATATATATATATATATATATAAAGCTATCGTTCCTTCTCAAAAATAACCTAAAGTCTTACATATCATGGCTTAAGACTGGACCATTTCGAAGTACAATTCATTTTCTCACTGATATATTATCTTTCTCTTCACCTAGTGATCTATTTACAATCGAAACGATTATAATATCTGTAAAAAAAATTAATAATCATTACCGAAACCTACAAACACAGACGAATAATTTTAAAAGTGTTTTTTTGAAAGGATCAATGAAAGCTAAGTAGCTAAGTCATTCTCTTTTGACAATACCGAAGGGTGGGTCACTTTCCCCTTACTTGACGACACAGTTTCGATATACAGTTCGAAAGACGTCGATTGCAGTTTAATAGTTGCCAGCTGAATGCTGAGTGTCTGACTTGGTTAGTTTGGACATGGAGTTAACCAAACACAAAGAAACAATACGAAATAATAAGGATGGCAGGCTACGCAAGTCGTAATATCTCTTTGAAAAAGATGGAATGATAACAAAAAATCGTCTAGGAAGTTCCAGGCGTTTTATAAGCGAAGAGAGCTCTCTCTACTCGAGGATAAATCAGAACCAATGGCCTATAAAGATTTGGGAAGGGGTGTCATAACTGAATAAGTACTGTCAGTATTCAGGTGATAGATCTGGTTGAGACTAGGACTTGCTTCGTAGAGTACCTAAAAATTTTATGTAAGATATTGTCTCGAGGACCTGCTTAGAAAACAAAACTGTTTCTTGCTTAAAACTGTTTCCGTTTTTCCCAATGCATAAACATCAGCATACAGATTATAAAAAAATTTTCTAGCTTAAAACTGTTTTTCCCTACGAAAAAACATAAACATACAGAATATAACAGAAAAAACAGTGCAAGTCAAATAATTAATAAAAACAAAGAAAAAAAATTGTCTAGCTTAAAACTATTTTTCCATAAGAAAAAACATAAAAACAAACATACAGAATATCAGAAAAAAAAGTCCAAGTCAAATAACTCATAAAAACAAAGTATAAGTAACACACACCACTGGTTAAATAGGATCTCGCCTAAACGTTTCCTACTTCATCTCGAAACGCGCCACATGAGGAGTAGGAATCCCGTTGAATCTCGGACATATGTCGTTGTCACAGGGACGGTTCAGATCCTCGCGAACTTTCGCATCGGCTTTGTGAGGAAATTTGTCATTAAATCCACTGGAGAACAATTACAAATCAACTGAATGTTTCTCCAGCGCATGCGATGTAATATACAGCGCCAAGTGATCAGAGTTGGTTTTGATAATATTCATATTCTAATCGTAGAAGAATTTAATTTATGTAGCTCCCTACTTGAGCAATACCCAAGAGTTTTTTTGTACATTGATTTATGCACAAAAACATTGCATGCATAAAATCAAACATTCAATCTCGAGTCTCTTAGCATTAAAACGACTGCTATGGGGTGGGGGGCGAAAGAAGGATGGTAGTCTCGACTTACTTATCATTTAATGAATGCTATATTCATTTATTGAAAATAAAATTTCAAAGGTAAAACAACAAATTCCTGTACGATAATTTTCCCAGTGAACCATTTTACCTCTTATGAATAGGTATTTATGGTTAGCTCTCTAACATATTTCGGTTTTATCAGTATGGTAAGCGTGACGAACGTTGAACAAAATTATTATGAAAGAAAAGTGAAACACATTCATGTTTGCGGCATAACGAAAACAAAGTTATCACGAAATAGCTAAGGATAATTCATGACCAAATATACCGCCCACTAGTGCACCTGTCGTAAAAATTATAATATATATATATATATATATATATATATATATATATATATATATATATATATATATATATATATACATATATATATATAATTTCACGATACTCATTAACCATGATTTTATATATATACATATAATATAATATATATATATATATATATATATATATATATATATATATATATATATATATATATTATATATATATATATATATATATATATATATATATATATATATATATATATATATATATATATATATATATATATATATATATATGAACCTACCACTCGGCCTGTGCCCTCAGCACCAATTGTAAACACTCTTCCTTTTTACTGTACTTATAATTTTATGTTATATATACAAAACTTTTTGTTAGTTTTTATTCCGAGTCTGGATTTTTATGTCTGTTTCTTTTATTATATAGCTCTAAAATTGGGACTAAACGTCTTGAAGCGTCAGCAGCTGAATAAAGTACCAAATTGCTATATATATATATATATATATATATATATATATATATATATATATATATATATATATATATATATATATATATATATATATATATATGTATATATATATATATATATATATATATATATATACATACATACATATATATATATATATATATATATATATATATATATATATATATATATATATATATATGAAATCAGACTTAATGAGTACCTTGAAAGCACCCGACTGCTTCCTCAAGCACCTCATAATTCATATTTTTTTCAGATTTTTGACTAAGTACCCAACCGAACTTTACATGGCACTTATTGCCCTTTCATAAACTCACGGCGATGAGGGAATCTGTTTCCTTTAAAACTTAAGTGCAATTAACACTCGCTCAGCAATCAGTCACCTATATTTCAAATGTATTCCTCTTTACTAACAAAAACGGCATTGGTTAACACTGTACCCCTCTGCCTCTTCCCCTTTGTCGATATAACCTTAAAGTGGCATGCGTTCAATGGATAGGGAGTGCTTAAATGTAACTATATTCGTTCTATATACATACACATATGTATACATATGTATGTATGTTTTTGTGTGTGTGTGTGTATGTGTGTGTGTGTGTGTGTGTGTGACAAAGAGAGAATGTTTTTCACTGATAGCCGCTTGACTTGAAGCGTATAATGTTGCGGTAGTTTTCTGCACAAGGACTGAATTCATGATTCAGCGCCATGTGGCAAGGACCATTCGGTGTGTGTGTGTGTGTGTGTGTATACATACATATATACATACATACACAATGGAAAAATTTACACATACACACACATACATATATATATATATATATATATATTATACATAAATGTGTATGCACAGGCAACGTAAGCGTAATAAAGAAAAAG
The DNA here is from genome assembly GCF_040412425.1 of Macrobrachium rosenbergii. Taxonomy (NCBI): domain Eukaryota; kingdom Metazoa; phylum Arthropoda; class Malacostraca; order Decapoda; family Palaemonidae; genus Macrobrachium; species Macrobrachium rosenbergii. The sequence continues at coordinate 8,444,216 of NC_089790.1, read as the reverse complement.
TAAAATATACAAACGCAAAAATATATATCCTTAATACAGTCTTATCAAGATGATCTACAGTTACTGCAACGTAACGGTTAAAATAATTATGGCAACGGTTACTGCAATACCTGCCAATTCTGAGTTGATATTAATTTTGTAATTAATGAGAAATATTTTACCATAAGCAATAAGAGATGTTTTCAAATGTCAATAACAGCCCTTTCACGGGATTCATGAATTAAATTAGGTCAAAGCACAATGGGATTGCATAATGTTTGTGAAAAACGTGCGTAAACACAAATGCATGTTTGCACAAAGACACACACACACACACACACACACACACACACACACACACACACATATATATATATATATATATATATATATATATATATATATATATATACATACATATAATCATATATATATATATATGTAATGTATATACTTCTTTATCATTAAGCCGTCTTCCCTAAATAATGGTGACTCTAGAGGAGAAAAAATAAAAAAAAAATATCACAGCATACACTTACACATAAGACTCATCAGCAGTGCGTCGAAACTCCTTAAACATACAGAACCATTCACATTTATCGCGTGAATTATCTCACCCCTTCACTATCTCTTTCACCAAATCTGTCCAACCTTTTTTACGACTTTCTCCTCCTTTCCTCTACCGTGTTTGCCTCTTTTGGTTAGTCTAAAATCGTCCGTTTTCCCCACATGACCAAACCACCTCAAAATACTCTGACTCACCCTATCACCTACACTAAACCTTTTGCTTCTCCTTCCACATATTTCCATGTTTCTCACTCTATCAATTCTAATGAAGCATATACTATTCAAACAGTTTATTTAAACAAGTTCAGCATTTACGTTCAACATACACACTTCCCTGTCATAAAGGAGAGACAACTCAACGATCCCTTTCTACATTTCCCTGTTGGTTTCACCCTGAAACGCCAGAAATTTCTTGGGATGCTTTATCAAGTCTTCACGAAGGTACAGAACTGAACCTTGCGCCATCTCTGAGTAACAAGCGGACAACAGTTAATGCTGTTTATTAGTCTTTTTTTTTTTAATATGGCTTAAACACAAAAAATCGTTCATGCACACACACACACCGGATATTACAAGGAAAATATCTCAGTCAAAATCATTCCGCTGGATATAAAAAGGAAACCATCTCTGTCAAAATCATTCCACCTGATATTAAAAGGAAAGCATCTCAGTCAAAGTCATTCCACTGGATATTACAAGGAAAATAACTCTTTCAAAATCCTTCTACTGTATATTAAAAGGAAAGCACCTCAATCAAAATCATTCCATTCGATATTACAAGGAAAATACCTCAGTCAAAATCATTCCACTAGATATTAAAAGGAAAGCATCTTAGTTAAAATCGTTCCAATTGATATTACAAGGAAAATACCTCAGTCAAAATCATTCCACTGGATTTTAAAAGGAAACTATTTCAGTGAAAATCATTCCACTGGGTATTACAAGGAAAATGCCTTAGTCAAAATAATTCCACAAGATATTCAAAGGAAAGCATCTCAGTTAAAATCATTCCACTGGATACTATCCGAATACTCTTAAGCAAACGAAATTTCCATCTCATTCTTTTCACAAATCAGACACCTATTCCGAAATATATACTACACGCCACTGAAATATGTAAGACATTTCCCCGTGAAACTTTGGGAAACAGTTCTGGCTAAATGTTTAAGTACCTCCCCTTTTTTATATAGAATCTTTCGTCCTTATCAACTTAGTGTTGTTGTATTCGACTTGCCTACTGCCGCAGCCCTGTGAACTTTGACGTTATGTTTTTTTGAGGCGGATTCGACAATTCCTTCAGAACGAAACGTCGCCTCCGCAGTTACTTCCTGGCAGTCTAGTGCACCAACATAAACAAGGAAGACTTATTTTGAATAAATATCCCACTTACTTGTTCTCATGGGAACCCAATATCTTCAGGGCAAAATAATAATGAAATCCACCTCGGAACAAGGTGCTTCCTGCTCTTCTCCCCTTTCTCGTAATGACCTTGGTCCCATCCTCATTCCCTGATCAGTAACAGATAATGGGGATTCTACCCTAACCCTGAATTGGGGAAAGCACCTCAGGACAAAGGCAGTTATCTGAACATCGGATCCCTTCGGTAAGAGGTTCAACTGCTGCTTGCCCAGAACATTTCGCCTCGTTAAGCGATTAAGATCAAGACTTGTGAGAGGTTTACTCCAGCGTGCAAGAAGGTACGGAGGGAGTAAAGACTAGTAAATACATGACCAGTATTTATAGTGAGTTCGATAGGCATAGAGATATAACTAAGTCATTTTACACAAACTGACCTATCATAAATATCTGCCACTTTCACATCTTTAATTCAGTAGGTTTAAAGGCGAAATTTCCCGCCCCCCCACCCCCACCTCTAAAGCTTTCAGAACTCCATCTCTTTCCTTTGGTTTTGTTCCATAAAAGCAATGATACATGTCCTCTCATACACTATGCTTTCCCCTCTCCTTCGCCCTCGTCCCATAAATACCACGTTGATATATCCTTACTCACAAAAAAAAATCTTGAAATATCTCATTTTTCCTTCAAGAAATTTTTTATCTGCGGAATGTCGTCATTTTCACACACAAGTTTTTAAGATAATAAATCATTTATGATTTCCGTTTTCAGTTATTGGAGGTCATCAAGTAATTACCAGCCTCTCTCTCTCTCTCACACACACACACACGCACACACATACACACACACCTTCCAATGACCTTTTCACCCCAAAATCTCTCTTTCTCTCATCTTAAACCTTCACTCAATTGTAATCAAACGTAATTTGTTGATAGAGTATGAAAACTCCCTCTTCAATTTTTCGTGCCTCTCCTGACACGTTTACCATTAATCCTCTCTGCTATCACACGTTTGGCATTGTCTGTTTACAAACCTTGAGTATGATTATGTACTAACTCAGTGGCCTCCAGCAAAGAGCACAGCACCCAAATAAAGGACAACTTTGGCATATCTTATCTGAAGATAAAATCAACATCAAAATCACACTTTCACCAATGTATGAAGACTAAAATTCAGGAGATTATCTACCAGTCAGGTTATAGAATAGAAAGTGAAGAGTTATAAATGCCATCAAAGCCCAGTTACAGAGAAGGTGAAGGGTTATAAATGCCATCAAAGCCCAATTACAAAGAAAGTGAAGGGTTGTAACTGAGTGAAGGGTTATAAATGCCATCAAAGCCCAATGACATAGAGAGTGAAGGGTTATAAATACCATCAAAACCCAGTTACATAGAAAGTGAAGGGTTATAAATGCCATCAAAGCCCGATTACATAGGGAGTGAAGGGTTATCCCATCAAAGCCCAATTACACAGAGGGTGAAGGGTTATAAATGCCATCAAAGCCCAATGACATAGAAAGTGAAGGGTTATAAATGCCATCAAACCCCAATTACATAGAGAGTGAAGGGTTATAGGCTAAATGCCATCAAATCCCAGTTACATTGAAAGTGAAGGGTTATAAATGCCATCATAGCTCAATTACATAGAGAGTGAAGGGTTATAAATGTCACCAAAGCCCAATTACATAGAGAGTGAAGGGTTACAAACGCCATCAAAGCCCGATTACACAAAAAGTGAAGGGTTACAAAAATTCCATCAAAGCCCAATTACATAGAGAGTGAATGGTTACAAATGCCATCAAAGCCCAATTACATCGGTTTATCATCATGAGAATAAAGAAAGCGTAAAGTGAAACAGATTACAAGCGAGCCTTGACAACGTCTAATTTATTTCTCAAAAATGGAGAAGCGTCAGTTCGATATTCCAATAGCAGCTGCAACATTAATTTATAATGTACCTGACCATTTACAACATTAATTTTATGATGTATCTGACAATTTAAATGCAGTCATAATTTCAAGGAATTTACAACAGACTTGTGGTTAAGTATGAAGAGACTTTCTGAATTTCTAAAATGTAACATAACTGAATGAATATCTACAGCTATAAAAAAAACTCCATGAACATACTAAATATTATTTAAAGAAACATCCAACAATTTATAATTAATAAACATAACTGAATATTATCTAAAGAAAATGCAACAAGTTGATACCATGGGATAAAGTTAAGCAGTATGCATTTCTTACAACAGAAATATCACAACATGATGGTTTCAGGGCGTTTCACGGTAATCATTTTTATTTATCTAAAA
>NC_089790.1:8380000-8437500 GCF_040412425.1 Macrobrachium rosenbergii | reverse complement strand
TGTATCAGCAAGGACATAATTATTGAACGAAAACTATGAAAACATTAAACATGAAAATTACAGTTTCTAAAAACCTTGAAGAAGACAAAATGCTTCATCACACCAAAAGAACAATGTATCATCCGTCACAGAATAGAGTATCATCCGTAACAGAGAAAAAAAAAAAACAGGGCGTAACAGTACAGCCATTATCCATAACAAAGGAGTCGATCGCGCCAGCGTCAATAACAGCAGCTGTACTATTACGACCGCCACAATGACACAAATGATTATCATCTGCGACATGAATAACCGCGCGTAATACTACAGTCATTACTGCCTACAAAGCAAATTGAGAACGCCCACGTCAATAACAGTATCAGAGGCGGCATTACCGCAGCAGCTATGACTGCAATCGAAGGTACAGGATCTTTATCGTATCCTTCAGCAAGGAATGAATCGAAACCCATTTCAGAGGAACGATTAAGAGGAATGATTACTACAACGAAGCAAACTACTAATTAACCTAAATTCATTAGCGGCATTACGGACGGGTCCCAAACACAGGAGGAACAAAAAAAAAAAAAGAAGACAGGAGGAAAGGAAAAAGTTAATCAATAACAAGGGAGAGAGAAAAAAGGAAAAAGCAGTTAGCCTTTTCCCGTCACTTTAATTACCCCCATTCCCCCTTCTCTCCCCCATCCTCTCTCTCTCTCTCTCTCTCTCTCTCTCTCTCTCCGACGACTCTTTCTTTGCTACTAAATCCTTTCTCTCTCTCTCTCTCTCTCTCCCTTTTTCCCACTGGAGTGTGTTTGGATGGGTAACTGCACTAATCTAGGAGTCGTCCACTAATCTCTCAATCATCATTTTGACCCCGAATCCGAAATCCCCCACCCAGTTAGCGGTAATCCTCACAGATTTCGGTTGATTGTGGCGTTTTTTTTTACTGACTTCCTTGATAACCCTCACAAGGCGTTCATTTAATGTGTGTCTTAGTGTAATCTTCATTATGGCTAACATCGTGGGACTCTCACTTTCTTCCTTTCTCACTCTCTCTCTCTCTCTCACACACACACACACAGTTTATGTGTACGTGTGTATATATATACATACATACACACATGTATATATATGTATGTATGTATGTATGTATATATATATATATATATATGTGTGTGTGTGTGTGTGTGGATACAAAGGGCATAGGGCTACCATCCTAATCCTTAAAGAAATTAAATTCACCAGTCTCCGAAAGTTCTTCTAGTACCTAGTCCTTGATTTTAATTGTGGGATTGTACTTCCGAAGGAGATCTTAAATTTTAGCTGTCAGTCACTTCTATAGAGAAAAAGGGTTATGGTGAAAACATCCATCAAACTATATACATCTTTTAACAGATGATTATCTAATATATCTTTGTTCATAGACTTCATAGATTCCCCTCAACAACTGCTTATTCGTACATCTACACGAAGTACTTATGGGCAACATGACATCGCTTTGGCCCACGCCTTTAATCTACTCTTGTTTTTCTTGGGTATTAAGTCCTTTCAGTGCCTTTACTTGGAAGTACAATAATAGTATATCCCTTCATTATATTTACAAAATATTTCTCAACTACTGATTCCTAGATGTCATCCAGAAAACTTCTATAAAGATGGCTCATCAGCATTGTGTCAAACACACCTACACATACTGCACCATTCACCTCTACGTTTCTTCCTTCTTCCTTGTTCTTTATTCTTTCCACTAGACAGAAGTAGCTCATTAATCTGAATGGTGTTTTTCTTTACCACCACCTTCTTACCAGCTGTTCTATGTATCTCCATATTTCTCACCTCTTACTCTTTCCTTACATCCAGTATTCTGTGCTAACCAATCATCTCAATAATCAACCTCTTACTCCCAAGATCTACATTTCTTTTCCATAAAGTAAATTTGGTTCAACACCTTTGCTTCACAACTTCCGCAAAAACCCTTCCGTCTTAATTACTTGGCCGATTGTGTGAGTCACCTCTTCTCTCATCCAGAGTCATCCAATTTACTCGCTCCCACATAATATACGAATAGTCTTTTCTTATCCTTCCGCCATTCTTATAACCATTCATTTCATCATCATCCTGGTTTCCCCTGACATGCAGAACCTCTATCGTGTTCACACTTAATCTCATGTTTCTTCTCTCCTAAAATTTTAAACACTGTCACTAGTCTTTACAGTTTCTTATCATTATCCAAATAACCAATCTATCACTTGTAATCACCAACCTTTCCATACTTCATTCATTCATCACTATTATCTAAAGCTCATACTTCGTGCATTTACATATTGTCCCTCTCTGACTTCATATATGCATCACTCGAATCCTTAAAATAGTAAACAGCCACCGAACATGATAAAACTTTTCCACGATCCCATAATTTAAAAACACGAGCAATTCTCCCTTATCCATGTTGTAACACAAATTTTGCTACCAAACTCTCCAGGACTTCTATCAAACATCATTAACATACTTCACATTGACTCTACCTTAGTTTTATCATAAGCTCTTTTCCAGACCCATGACAGCTACCGATATTTTTCCTTTTCTTTAAATTTTTAATATCAAAAAACTATCTCATAACACAGACTTGATACACTCACTTCCTTCCTTGTCCAAACTCAAATATTTCTTTCTTGTCAATCCTTCTATCATCTGTTATTTTTTCTTGATAAAAATCATATCATAACCTTCACTGGTATATTAGAAATGTTAAGCTCATAAAATTCTTACATTTTCCGCTAACGCCTAACCCATATACAAAGGAACCCATAACTAGGAGTCTTTCCTTCATCTAGACATACCTGGTGCATCCTGGTCAGCCACTGAGTAGCACTGTCACCACCATACTGCTACATTACAACTGCAATCCCATCAACTTCCTCTCTATACTGGTTGCGACCCAGTACAGTGGTCTAACTACCAGGTATTTAATTGCTTCCTTAAGTTTACAAAAACCCAAAGGGTTTCAATTTACTGCATCGAAATTCAGTTGCCATAGGTCAAGAATCGAACTTGTCTGTCTCGCTAGCGCGGCATGTGTTTTAACTACTTGGTTACGAAGGTCTATATGTATGTACTGTATGTATATGCATATGTGTATAGACACTCATTATATATATGTATGTATGTATGTATGTATGTATGTATGTATGTATGTATGTATGTATGTATGTATGTATGTATGTATATACATATATATATATATATATATATATATATATATATATATATATATATATATATATATATATATATATATATATATATATATACATACACATATTTGTAAACGAGGAGAAATTCAAGAAAGTAGTTATAAGACATCTTTCCAATAAAAATGTAATAAAAAGAACTGGCAAAGAACAATAACCGTTCAATGTGTAAGACAAAGCATAATAAATCAAAATAATAAAATTCTCGATAATAAAAAAGTGAAAAGGAAAGCAATAAAAGTAAGAAAGAAAATGAAATATGCATATTCATGTTTATACATAATGAAGTCTGAATAAAAAATTTCATGGGGGCCAAAATGACTTTATTTTTTGGTATAATTTCGTTCGGACCAAAATCACCAGAATCCGAAGGAAATTGAGTCCGACTACTGTTAAATTTAACGGCAATTCGCCGGTACCTGTAAATGGAAATTGGATAAATGCCTAAAGCATGTGTGCGGGAGAGAGAGAGAGAGAGAGAGAGAGAGAGAGAGAGAGAGAGAGAGAGAGAGAGAGAGAGAGAGAGAGAGAGAGAGAACTGTTATGTCGCCTAGATATCTTTTTAATCACTTACAATTTTCATTTCTTTTTTATTTGCAACAAAGCATTATGGGCTACAAGAGAGCTTGAAGTATAATTTTAATAATAATAAAAGTTACCGTTCCACTTTTAACTCTTTTTAAGCGCCTTTTCCCGTTCATTTTGCGTTTAAAAAATATTCAAAAGAACATCAGCATTAATAATAATAATAATAATAATAATAATAATAATAATAATAATAATAATTACAGCTCTATTGCTTTTTACAACACCTATGATTATAATTCTGAAGTTATATTTGAAAGGTCAAAAGATTAATATCTCTTTCTTTAGATAAATACTCAAACGTAAAAATAATAGCCCCGCTCTTCGGCTAATTGTCTAATGAAAATCAATGATTCTGGATAGTTAAAAAAAAAAAAAAATTTCAAAACTGGTCTAATGAAAATCAATGATTCTGGAAGATAAAAAAAATATTTTCAAATACCGTCTAAAAGAAATCGATGATTCAGGATAGTTCAAAAATATTTCCAAAACTTGTCTAATGAAAATCAATGATCCTAGAAGATTAAAAAATATTTCCAAAAATTGTCTAATGAAAATCAGTGATCCTGAAAAACTCAAAAATGTTTTCAAATACTGTCTAATAGAAATCAATGATTCTGGATAGTTCAAAAATATTTCCAAAAATTGTCTAATAAAAAATCAATGATTCTGGGTGGTTCAAATAAATTTTTATATTAGTGAACACCCTAAAACAAGTTAGTTCGCAAATAGATAAGGCTATTTATATTTTCAGTCAAATTATTGCAAAACTGAAAATGGAATAATTGACATTATTAGGAATAGTTATTGATAATGATCCGATACAATACAGATTTTTGACATTTAGGTCTGCTATTACATACACGAATGAGAAAGATAAAATAGTTTTCATTTACCGGAGAATAGTCAAATGCTTAAAATAAAAATAAAATCCTATTCTTGAAACACAAACCTTGTCAAAATTTTCATTCATTAATTCAAAGCATTTATAGTTGCCTATTGTAATACCAGGCTGTATTGACAGCTGTTGAAATGACATGAAAAACCAGGACTATTAAACAGACCTCGGTGCCCAAAGGAAATGTTAAGCACTGAAATATAAGTAAAAAACACTTGAGACTAAATATATGAAAAAGTGCATATCCGCATCATTAATATGACCATTACGGATAATGGCCATTAACTTAATTCATCACAAGTCATTTATCATTGGGATATTGTTAACACACACGCATGTCTGACAACGCGTAGGTAATCTTTTACATGACCAAGGTTTTGTTATACTCCTCAACAAGTTCTTTTATTTCAGCTTCATTTATAAATATACATATATATATACATGTATATATATGCACACACACATTATATATATATATATGTATTATGTATGCGTGCGTGTACTGTATATATTATATATATATATATATATATATATATATATATATATATATATATATATATATAAATGAAACTGAAATAATAGAACTTGTTCAATAGTGTAGCAAAACTTTGGTCATGTAAGTTATATATATATATATATATATATATATATATATATATATATATATATATATATATATATATATATATATATATATATATATATATATATATATACACTAGGTAAATGCGTATACACATCTTGTGTTCTGGAGATTTCAGGTACCGTTACAGCTGAATCTGTTTTTTTTTTTTTTATATTCAGTCTAGGAACTTTGATCTTGTATTTATATTACTTTAACAATTATAAGACGGAAAATTCTTCAGCTTTCCAAGCCTACTGGGCCCTTCTTCAGAGGGAATGTCAACGAAGAACACTTCTGAGATAAGGTGTTTATTTTTTGTTGCCCTGCAGATGGTCATATGCAATTACATTTAAGATCTAGCTGTAGAGATCTCCTGTGATTAGGTACTACCAAACCTCAAAAACAGTGTCAATTGCACTTTATAAAATCTTTATGGTCCTGTGATATAGGATTAGGTACTGGTCAACAACAACAAAAAATTGTATCTATAATACTTTAATATCTAAACAGCCCATAACAATTCCCACCCTGTCCTATGCCGGAAAAGTAACCTCCAAGCTTGGATGGTAGCTTCATTTGTCCTACATGCTAGACGCTTTCATAGTGCACCCGGATGTGTGTGTGTGTGTGTGTGTGTGTGTGTGTGTGTGTGTGTGTGTGTGTGTGTGTGTGTGTGTGTAAAAAAAAAGAGAGAGAGAGAGAGAGAGAGAGAGAGAGAGAGAGAGAGAGAGAGAGAGAGAGAGAGAGAGAGATTCTGAGTATGTGCACAATATTGGAAAAATGAATGTCTCTCAGTATCTAACTTTTTTATGTCTTGTGTTCCTAGAAGTTTGATATAATAAAAACGTTTACATTTTCTTCCTCATATAAATGTAGCAAAGGTTTCGACATAGTTTAATCACTATAAAAATACACATCCTCGTCAAATTCAGACGATAACAAAATAACATCGTTCATATTAGCATACTGTGCAGAACACCTAGAATATTATAGCTCCAGATATCTTTAATACCAACATCTTGTCTTCAACTTCATCATCATCATCGCTTGCAACGTCGTACAACACAAGAGGCCTCTGGGATTTTCCGCCATGTCTTTCTTGCGCTTTCGCTTCCACAAATCTCCTCCCCTCTCCAGGGACCCGTCTAACAGTTTGTGTCCGAGCATGTCAGAGCCTTCTTACCCTTCTAGCGTCAACAGAAGCACAGCTGACTCTATGACGTATTTTTCTCTACGGGGAGGTGCGCAGGACAGGTCCAAGCCATCTCATTAATATCTCATCTACAAATTGAACTTCCGTAATTTTTCTCTATGGTATTGTTCCTCGTTTTATCCTGCTACCCGACTGCTAGTGTAGTTTATGATTACATCGTCATACCATAATTGACGTAAGTATAATAAGAGAGATCGTAAAAGACTGACGTAAAGAAAATCATTTGTGACCTCAATCGACTCGTGTCAAGAAAGGTATCGAGGCAGGAACAGCCTCATAACAATCAGCTGTGTGACAGTGATTAACAGAGGCAAACTTTGCTTGTAGACTAATCACCTAGATATAAACAAGCTCGCCACGGGAAACACAGCTCATATTCACTCAGCGTCAAGGAATACCTTCGTGGGGTTCCGCTGTTTGACCAGCATAACCTGGCACTCTGGAACCTCCATCTGACCACGGCGGGGTGGGGGAGAGAGAGAGAGAGAGAGAGAGAGAGAGAGAGAGAGAGAGAGAGAGAGAGAGAGAGAGAGAAATATAATGCGGTATCATCTGTCATCATCTGTTGTGTATTCCTTCCTATTAAGCGCCGTTGCTCCACAAGTAGATGATTGGGTAATGCTGCCGTTCGCCATTCCGGCCATAAAGTGCCACCAATGGTCGGAGAAACACGCCGAAGAATACGCCATCAAAGCTCGCCCTTTCAATAACCTGTCATACTGTACGCATCTTATGTTTTATTAGAGCAGCCGCTGTTATCTTTCCCGGCCCAAATGTCGTCCCTCCCTTGGTTTTTATGCTCCGAGTGATGATTGGTTTTTATAATGGCGGGGGTTTTCCTTCTTCTTCTTCTTCTTCCTCGGTTTTCCTTAAAGGCGCTGAGGGCAGGCAACGACGGGACAATCTACCGAGATGGTGCTTTCTGATGCTGAGTGAGGAATGCGAAGGTCATTGTGCGTTTTGTGCTTTTAACAATGGTTAGCTCTTTGGCCATAGAGAATAAAAATCTCAGGACCCTTTCTACGAAATTGTGTTTAATGTGTGCAAGTGTTCTAGCGTGGAAACATATGCCTTTTCGCATATTTTTAAAGTTTCATTATTCATTCATCATTTGGTCCCAATACTTAGACCTGGTATTCCATTTCATTTTAATCCTTCGGGCCAGCCCTGTGAGAGCTTCTAATCAGCTCAGCGGTCTGGTTAAACTATTTTAATAATAATAATAATCACGGAAAAGTTTATGGAAATATTAAAATATTAATAGACAACATACCTCCTATACTAAAAATATCAGGAATCAGTGGATAAATAAAAAATCGAACTTCCCAAAAGTCAACTCAGTGAAGAATTAAAAGTGAAAACCAGATACTCTGGTGTTCTTGGTATATATTATCAGCACATGATATAATTTCATAGACAAAACAGTTACTGTGGAATTTGACTGGAAAGATAAGAAAACTGTTTTTTCTCCATAAGTTGAATCGCAGTCTGCAAAAAAAAAATAAATAAATACATTTTAATATTAACCAACTTTCCGTTTTATAAATTAATTTTATTTTAATTTTGACCGGACATAAGTCGTTTGAATGGGAACTACAGCTCGTCTTCGACAAAATGTACTCTCTCTCTTAACGCAATATACCTTTAGGAGTTTACTAAGGCACAGAATTCTCATGTTGATCTGTAAACGATGACGCTTACTGCAGAATTACATGTGCTGATATTATTCAAACGCTGTCTGATATTCGTTGTGGATCGATAAGTTCATGTTATACTTAACAACAGCAGAGTTAATGTCCATGGTATTCAACGCTACAATTCGGGTTTATTCCTTTTTTTAAAGTGTATCATAACTTGAGATAAAACATTCAGTTTGTATCTCAGGCCGACATCGGCTCTTGCATGATGTTATGGTAATAAGTACATCATTATCATTCAAATTCAGACATACTTTCTCTCTCTCTCTCTCTCTCTCTCTCTCTCTCTCTCTCTCTCTCTCTCTCTCTCTCTCTCTCTCTCTTCCTTTCCATCTGTCTCGATATTCTCTTCTAATTCTTCGAAATATTCGGATAACTGATTCCTTTGAGAATGGATTCGAGTTCACATCTGGCCGGATCCTTTTCAAGAGCTGCATCTCAAGTGAATCGTTTAATTAATGCCATAACTAGACAGCCAATGAATCACCCACAAATGAATTAAGATGCAGCCCATCCGGCGGTGGAGGAGCACTGAATCGAGCCAAGCTTTATATTTCTTATTCACAAAGGCCGTCCGGGAATGAGGCAGTCGAAAAAAAAAAAAAAAAACGAAAGATAAAACTCAAGACGGTGATGTTCGGTTAAAACACTGCGATGTGATATACCGCTTTCTTAAAATCTTGCAGGAGGCTCTTAAACAGGATCCTGTTTTAAAAAGTACCACCAATATGTGGTAAATGTGCCTCGCTGTCGAACTTCTCGGTTCCAGCAGTCCTTTATTCCTCACACCGTTGGACTGTGGAACAGTCTCCCTGAAGATGTGCAATTGGAACCTCAAAAGTTCAAGCGAAGATGCAATGCATTCCTACCTTAATGCTAGTCTCCTTGCATTTTAATATATTTTTATCTATTTATTAATTTATTTTTTCTTTTTAATAAGTGAGATCTCTTCTTTCAATATTTCCCTTTACCTTCTTTTAATTCTTCGTAATGAACACTTTATTCTTTGGAAGCTTGAATTTCAAATCAATGGCCCCTGTGGACTTGTTCCATATGAATAGGGTTAATCTTATGAATAATAATAATAATAATAATAATAATAATAATATCTAACTATAGGGAAAACACCAAACTGTCTACTATACAAGGAACTGTTCTTTCAGAACTGTTCTTCAAATCATCATAACGCTTAACAAAACTATCGCTTATCCTACATACCAGAGGTATGGAAGACATCACCTATAACTGATAAAAGACCTACCATCTTCGATATCGTAAGGTATATGCAATAGAAAATTTTTTTTTAAATAACAGCACTATATAAGAGAAGGTCAAGACGGCAGTCTCGACTCCTGAGACGTTACGTACCACCACAGAGAACGAACCGAGGCACCTTCAACAATGCATACCTCTATAAATGGCAGATGAGAGATATTTCCCCTACCTGGACGGCGACGAACAAATCTAAGCGTGGAATTATTACCAGTGGATTAGCATTGATAAAACACAGAAAGACATAAATATGTACACATTGAGTGTGGGTGTATAATGCGGCTGGTGTAGAATTTCTATGCACAAAGGATTCATCGGCGATTCAGCAGTAAAAAATGGTTGTTAATAAATGAATATATATATATATATATATATATATATATATATATATATATATATATATATATACAAATATAGATATAAATAGATAGACAGATAGATAGACAGATATACAGACAGACAGATATATGTAAAAAATCACGGGAATTAACCGTAATGACCATAAAATATGTATATAGGCTAGTCACAAAAGAAAAACAGAAAATCTTGACTGGAGCTAGTATTTTCGTCTAGTTGACATCTTCTGACTCACAATGAAATAAACAAGGCCCATGAAACTTTAACCAGGGCCCGGTGGTGGCCTGTCCAATATCGTTGGCAGATGCACGATCATGGCTAACTTTAACCTATAATGAAATAAAAACTACTGAAGCTAGAAGGCTGCAATTTGGTATGTTTGATGATTGGAGGGTGGATGATCTACATTCCAATTTGCAGCCCTCTAGCCTCAGTAGTTTTTAAGATCTGCGGACGGACAGACAAACCCGGCACAATAGCTTCCTTTTCAGAGAACTAAAAAGGACACATAAACCGTATTTATGCAAAGCATGGGCTCCTTAAGACGCCAGTTTCCTGATGACCCCAGATAAGTCGGATTTAAGAACCGACGATAACAGAGGGTTGATGGAAAACAGACCAGGGCTAATATTTAAATTTCGCCCCTTAATACGTGTAATTAACAGTGTTTCCAGGATATTTCTTTGGGCAGTCATTAACACGGATTACTGTGTCGACCAATTACGGATAGCCAGAGCATTATTTACACACCCTTATGAGACTGCGTTTTTATGCTGCTTCGTTCTTATTCAAATGCTTTTAGACGTTTGCCCCATATAAAATAAATTACCTTCTGAACGTGGGATACTGAATATCATATATTATCGTTCATAGGTCCATTCTACTTGACATATTTTTCAGTGGGACATCTAAGTCAGATTCCTGGAAAGGTAGCCGAGTACGTTGTCTACCTACTCCCATTTCTTTGACTGGCCTTTTTTCAAACATTTTCTTGGCTTTACTCGTGCATTTTCCAAATAAATACTTACGATAGCATAGATCAGTGGCAATCGCTTCTGTTTTAGTAAACTCATTTCTGCATATTCACGGCTACATATTAATAGAGCCCTTGGATACATAACAGAAAATACAGATGATTTTAGATTATTTGAAAGGCATGAACGGAAATGAACACATGAGCTGACATTAGGTTTCCGGAATAGGAATAAGTTTAAATTGTCGGGCTGTCTAGAACAACCAGTACATCAAAGGATGGTATATAATACTGTTACCAAACTAGAATTGTTTCTCAAACTCCCAAGCGTTGAGTTCAGGTTCCCAGTTACCAGATCTTTCCAGTTTGTAGATTCCAGGGTAATATTTCTACGATGATAACCTTTACATTCTTGCAGAGATAACTACATTTATTATGTCACGTGTATCATAAAATTTCAAATGTTAGTCCTATCGTTTTGCAAAATTCATCAAATACGTCACTCTTAAATGTCTCATAAAACAAAGATGTAGTTTTACTTTACATCTGAACAGTAATACGTTGTCAGGGGCCTGGTGCAAATAGGACAGGTATCGATGACGATTTAGTTGAATGACCGACCTGTGCATTTGCTGCCCGTTGAGGTAAGTAACAGTATTTCATTCATCGTTCTTAAAGGGTCCCGTTGAAGCAAGCTGGAGAATTCCTGGATGGTGAGATCACTAGCGGATCCAGAAAAATTTCATGGGGCACTAATTTTCAGATATTATATATATATATATATATATATATATATATATATATATATATATATATATATATATATATATATATATATATATATATATATATATATATATAAATATATAATATATATACACAGTATATATGTATATTTCTATATATATACGTATTTCTATAATAGATTTTTTCCCATTTTTATATTTCTCATTTATGTAATTATCTAAATCTTCAATATTATTATTTCGTCATTATTTTTCGTGAGTAGCACATGCCCAGGTGCCCCTCCCTCCTGGATTCGCTAGTGGCTGTGATCCATTAATTAAGCGTTACAAAGGTAATGTCACATCGTTTTGCTGAGAAAAAAAGGGAACAAGTGCACGCTTATGTATACAAAGCGACAGAGAGAGGGAGACAGACAGAAAGAGAGAGAGAGAGAGAGAGAGAGAGAGAGAGAGAGAGAGAGAGAGAGAGAGAGAGAGAGAGAGAGAGTAATTTTAAAAGTATCAGCAAACAACGAAAACAGTGTTATGAACAAACTAACGATAACATCATGATAATTTGCGATGACAAAAAGTAATACAATCAACATGATGGAACGAGGTAAATAGTGAAGAATATCTGTAACCTATATTACAAAGATAACTTTATGTCTTCCATAATATACCGAGTAAGATTAAAAAGTTATTGTTTATAACTAAGTACTAAGGAGGCATTTACAAAGCCAGTAAGAATATTTTTCCACAATGACAATTCTAGTTTAATTTCTCTATAATATAATTACCTCTTCGCAGAGCAAGACGACAAACATCCACCCACACTGCACTTTAATCTCTCTCTCTCTCTCTCTCTCTCTCTCTCTCTCTCTCTCGTCAAATGACGTACATCAATGATACTAAAGGCTGTGAAAGTATTAAACGCCACTGCGTTCTTGACAAATGTGTTAAATTGCGATATTAAAGGATATGTAACCAGGACGATTTTTTCTCACTTTCTGACGACATGCTCCCAGTGAAGACACCCAACAATCTCATGACGTTACTTGAGTTAATAATTTTTAGGGAATGCACTTAGCAGCGTGATGCCCTTCATATAACCCATTCTGTATTTTATCTAAATAACTCTAAACTAATGTTTTTCAGAAGCAGTTACTGGATTTTGATTAATGTGGCAAGAACAGTGTAACCAATATTCTTTAGCCTAAATCTCATAATTATTCTCTATTGTATCCAAAGTCTCATTTGTTACTCAAGGTTTCTGCCCTATTGGCCCATATCCCAGTACCCTCTTTTTCCAGCAGACTGATATATTCATAAAACTGTTTTTTATTTTAATTTACGAAAATTTGGTCTGATAACCTTGACCTGGCACCGTTTTGTTATTCAGTACTTTTCCGAATATATATATATATATATATATATATATATATATATATATATATATAAATATATATATATATATATATATATATATAAATATATATATATATATATATATATATATATATATATATATATATATATACACACACACACACACATATATATATATATATATATATATATATATATATATATATATATATATATATATATATATAAAGACAATGCATTAACCTAAATATCTGATAAACTATACAATTCGATATATCACAAAGCTTGCTTCTATCTATTCAGGCACTAAATTTATAGGAGTTCTTTTAAGGATCTCATAAAACACGAAAGTAACATTATCATTAATACGGTATTACTATTATCAATGTTATTATCACTTAAGACCACCAAACATTTACACGGAATAACCCTAATGAGCCAATGACTTCTAAACAGACGATAATCCCACATGTGAAAAAGATTAAATAGTGGAGAAAATAATATTCATAAATCTACAGATATAAAAATTTATATACAAAAACAATGACAAGAAAGAAGTCTGTCAGTGCTTTGTTCAAGTATCAGACGGGAAGTTCCAGCTGACGAATTAACAGACAGAGGCGAGCATTGCCGAAATTGTATCATAGTGGAAATCAATAAGATCAGTATTTATTGGAAAGGGGGGCGAGTATGAAAACTGCCTAAGTGGTGTTCAAATAGGAGGCTAGCAGAGGAAATTCTCCATTAATAAGTGAAGGTAAACAGAGAGGTGTTTAAGGGGTCAGGCAATGCAACATCAATAGGAGGGAAAGCACTTATGTACGAGGGAATACTCGTTATAATGGGAGTCTCCCGTTCTTGTGTATTATTTCTGAATAATGAAAACAAGAATCGAAATTTGAGCTGAGTTTAAACAATGAACTGCGGATACCTAAATTATGGAATAGAGTAGAATAGGGAATTTAGGCCAAAGGCCACGCGCTGGGACCTATGAGTATATTCAGCGCTGAAACGGAAAAATTGACAGTAAAAAGGTTTGAAAAGTGTAACGGGAGGAAAACCTCGTAGCTGCACTATGAAACACTTGCAAAAGTTAAGTATACCTTAGTTTAACCAGACCACTGAGCTGATTAAAAGCTCTCCTGGGGCTGGCCCGAAGGATTAGACTTATTTTATGTGGCTAAGAACCAACTGGTTAACTAGCAACGGGACCTACAGCTTATTGTGGAACCCGAACCACATTATAGCGAGAAATGAATTTCTATCACCAGAAATGAATTCCTCTAATTCTTCATTGGCCGGCCGGAGACTCGAACTCGGGCCTAGCGAGTGCAAGGCCACAACTCTACCGAAACACTTGTAAGAGAAGAGAGGGTGGAAAGTAAGAAGGAGGAAAGAGATTATGAACGAGGGTTCAGTAAAAGAAAAGGGGTAGCAGCTAGGAACCAAAGGGACGCCGCAAAGAATCTCAAGTAATGCCTAAAGTGCACCGCATGAGCTGCACTGATAGTACTAACCCCCCACCGGGGGATAGCTAAATTTGAAAATAATGTACAAAATTTACAGTAGCAAATCCACCTCAGTAAGACCAAGATCTGTCGTTTTGAGAGCGGCAGTATTACTCACTAGAGAGTTATCGCACAATAATTGAATTAGATCTTTCATGCTGGATTAAGAACCTGCTGAGTAGATTTAGAACACAGTGGATTTACAGCCTATTGACTAGGCTCAGAACCTTCAGGGTAGAACGAAATCTCTATGATTAAATTTTTAAGCCTAAAACCTAGGAAGTGGATCTAGAACCATTAAGTGGATGAAGAGCCAACGGCAATTTTTTTTCATTTCAAGGTTTACACTTATATATATCAATGAATATTGCAATGATCATGTCTGTATACATTTGAAGCGGTAAATCTAAATATATATATATATATATATATATATATATATATATATATATATATATATATATATATATATATATATATATATATATATATATATATATATAAACTTTCAGAATCCACAAGCCTTACCTCTGCAACCTGGAAGGTTACTACAATTAGGCAGAGGTTTGTCTTTCACTACTGTTGACAAAAACATCTTTAATAACTAAGTATTCATGATAATGTGATGATATAAAATGCCTCTAAAAATAGTCGATGAATCACTGAAAAGTCTTTTTAGCTACTCAATCATTTTTAGAATAATTTCTCGACTTGAATAAGAAAAGAAAACAGTGCTGCCTGAGGTCTGTGACTTCACTGGTAGGCATTTTTTTCTGTAAATAGGAAGATGTAATTTTCTTACTACACTTTGGGAAGTATGGTTTAACTTAAATAAATAAATCTTAAGCAACAGACCGACAAAGAACAACACCGACTGCTTGCTGCTCTGACTAAGCAAGCACTGCCGATAACTTCACCCAAGTTATGCCATAACTGGTACCACTATCTCTACTAAATGCAGTTATTATCGTTAATCTTCTTTTCAGTTCCATTGGCTTCAAACACAAAGCTTTTCCTTATATTCAGAAAATTAATAATAATAAATCTCTTAATGAATGTTAACGATCACAGGTAAAAAATACAATTTGCACAATTTTTTTCTCAGCAGGGGAATCATTTCTGCTAGTTCTCTGTAGAATTAAATCCGTCAGAGACATATGTAGTACTTCAGAACAGTCTATGTGATATAAACAGATTTCAATCTAAACCAATAACATTTATCACAGTACTACTGTAGTAAACACTGCTCAAACAAGGAAAGAAAGCGGAACTAGTTTGCGAATGTGCTAACGGTTAATTCGAAATGATTTTAGTCATCTATTTTTTCCTCAAGTAATCAGCTTTGTATACCAAATTAACAATAGATTTTACCAAGCAAAAGAGAGAGAGAGAGAGAGAGAGAGAGAGAGAGAGAGAGAGAGAGAGAGAGAGAGAGAGCAGTGCTCAAGCTATACACACTGCCGCGGTGCCGTGTCGAGGTTTTGGGCCAACAGCCAACAACACCGGTCGCAGACAATTCGGCAGCTCATTTGAAACTAATTCGAATCTAATGGCGCCGCGTAATTGAAATTCCTTATATCCAACTGATGCAGAAGGTCACTTATATTCTATATTTGATCATTCTCCCTCCACCGTCTCTCCTTCTCATTCTTTTCCTCGTTCTTCTTCTTCCTCTTCTTCTTCTTCTTCTTAATCTTCTTGTCCTTCCTCTTTTCGCACTTCTGAAACATCCGCAGACAAATTCCTCTTTTACGAGACGCCTCGCTTCATGCTAATGGCATTCACCCCTTATACGCACGTGACATTCCGGGAAGAGACGCCGCTGTGAGAGATGATAAACAACTGAACTACATTTAATTAACTTATTATGCAAATGAGGGAAGATAATTCGCTCGTTAAAACATACACTGAGCCTAACACAAGTGACCCAGTTTGTAGGCAGCTTAAACTGCTGTATTAGCATAAGAGCTGAAACCGAGTTTTCCTCACATACAATGACGCTCAACGGGGCGGCGTCATTCCTGGGATTCGTATGTGACGAGATCGGGTTCATCGGCGTTTCAATACGCAATGCCATTTGTTGGTATTTACAGTCAGACGAGAGTTCGTAATCCTCTACAAAGAATGAAAAATCCGCTTTTGGGTTTAAGGGTGCCCTTCGCTTAATGTAGATGTTGCGTAAGGTCAGGAATGGAATGGAATGGAGTATAGAGTTTACGCCAAAGGCCAAGCACTGTGACCTATGAGGTCATTCAGCGCTGGAATGGAAATTGAGTGTAGGTAGGTTTGAAAGGTGTTGATAGGAGGAAAACCTCGCGGTTACACTATGAATCAATTGTCAGGAGAGGGTGGATAGCAAGATGGAAGAAAGATAATATGAATGGAGGTACAGTAAAAGGAATGAGAGGGATTGCAGCTAGGGGCCGAAAGCACGCTGCAAAGAACCTTTAGTAATGCCTACAGAGCGTTGGCCAAGTGAAGAACTTAATATAAATAAATGTATTAATGCTGTGAGTTGAACACTAGATACGCTGTGTTTTGTTATGTTTTGTAATGCGCTTGATTTACCTCATTTAATCACGAGCATGACTCACCAAAGTCGCCAAGTCCAGGAGAGAGAGAGAGAGAGTATCCTATCTTATTATCCGGATTACTCATTAATCTGGCTCCTTGTAAAATGACTGTATCAAGTACTTGCTGGGAAAAAAAGTAACAGTTGCTAGAGGCATGGGAAAAAAAAGTTGACAGTTGCTTGAGTCATAAACGAATGGGAAAAAAGTTGAAATAGTTGCTTGAGTCATTAGCGAATGGGAAAAAAAGTGAAACAGTTGCTTGAGTCATAAAGGAATGGGGAAAAAAAAGTTGAAACAGTTGCTTGAGTCATTAAAGAATGGCGAAAAAAGTTGTAACAGTTGCTTTATTCATTAAAGAACTGAGGGAACTGAAATCACTTGTACTTGAAACATAGCTTGCTATATTAGCACCTGCAGAAACGAAAATATGCAGGCCAATAAAATATCGTGAATAACAATATTCAAGCCAATGTAACTACGCCTATCAATATAACACCCAGAAACAAGTACATACTTGTAAAATATATATATATATATATATATATATATATATATATATATATATATATATATATATATATATATATATATATATATATATATATATATATATATATAATATAAATATAAATATATATATATATATATATATATATATATATATATATATATAAATTGCTAAAATGTTGGGCTACAACAGCTAACTCCATGACCTTCTCCCTTCTTGCTGTAGCTCACTACAGTCTCAATAACAGGTAGCTACTTCTGCTGCTTAACTCAATGAAGGGCACAATGAGGTTTAATTGACAGTTGTGAAATTTTTCTGTGCTCGTCCTCACCCAACATGTGAACCTGGGTTCTCATGCCAGAGAGGCATATGTGTTACAGTTATCTATCTGTGTGTATGTGTATGCTTATGTATGTAATATGTGTATATATATGTAGAATCTACTGGTCACTTTTTATCAGATACATATTTCTTGCACTTGGATCTTAAGGCTTTGTAGTGACAAGCGTATCCAAAAAAACCGTGAAGAATTCGAGAAAGTTAAGAGGGCATTGTGGCTATTACAATTAAATATATAATTATATATATATATATATATATATATATATATATATATATATATATATGTGTGTGTGTGTGTGTGTGTATACGTATATATATATTATTTCACTACCACTTTACCAGATGAAAATTTGCTTTTTCCTTTTCTGACAGTCAAACTTCAGGTTGTAATCGATACAGCCAGATTCAACTCTTAGAATACAGTTTCACGAAGTTATTTAAATTTGATTAAATACTAAAATGTAAGGAAGAGTTATTTATGCAAAATCTAATTCTATGGAACACAGGATGACTGATCACCTGGCCAGAACGGAGATTAGTGGGGGGCGATTATCCAAGTACCAGGCAGAGATGATTGAGACGAAATAGTCCCCCTATACTTCATGATTATAGATTTTGTAAGAATGCCAGTATTTTCTATTCTGGTATCCATTCTCTGCTGATGACAGACCTGTGTTCTTAGGAAGCTTGCTGAAATTCAAGTACATCCAAGGAATTGTAATCTACAAATGAATTCACCTTTGCGTCTTTGATTACAACCTCAAGATGCACCGTCTTCCAAATGGTTCAAATAATTAATATTTTCCACTCAAACATTATTATTATGTAAAATATATACATATATATACATACATATAGACATTGGCATTTTATAAATATATACATATATATATTTGTGTGTGTGTGTGTAACTGTATTTATTCTGACATCCTCAGAGTGTTGGTAAATAAGAGAAAAGATTTACAGTAAATATTCTTGTAATTAATACTCTAGGAGGAAACTAACAAGCAGCGAAAATTTTTCCCTGAGTAATCTTTCATAAAAAAAAAAAAAAACTTCCGTCCATGAGCCATTTTATTTATCGAAAGAGTACAAAAGGATTGAGAATATCATTTTGTCCCCATATAACAACTGTCTTAAGAAAATCTCTAAGGTGAGTGGGCGTCAAAAATTATAGTTACTCTACAAGATGTCATACGGATATGTATCTGTCAAGGCGTAGCTTACACCGTGATGACGTAAGTACAAAATTCTCCTTGTTTCAAAGATGTCTTCAGCAAAAGATGTGCACTTGATATACACTTAATTAAGTCTCTATAATTTATGTATCTAACTAATTCAATTTTTAGATATTAATGCGCTTGTTTGTAAAATGTGTAAAAAACTCGTATTTATACCTTTTTAGTTTTCTGAAAATGAAAACTTTGTCTGTCCGTCCGCACTTTTTTCTGTCTACACATTTTTCTGTCCGTACTTTTTTCTGTCCGCATTTTTTCTGTCAGCCCTCAATCTTAAAAACTACTGAGGCTAGATGGCTGCAAATTGGTATATTGATCATCAACCTTCCAATCATCAAACATGCCAAATCGCAACCCTCTAGCCTCAGTAGTTTTTATTTTATTTAAGGTTAAAGTTAGCCACAATCGTGCTTAGGATAGGCCACCACCGGCCCGTGGTTAAAATTTCATGGGCCGCGGCTCATACAGCATTATACCGAGACCACCGAAAGATAGATCTGTTTTCAGTGGCCTTGATTATACGATGTACAGAAAACTCGACTGCGCCGAAGTTTCTTCGGCGCATTTTTTTACTCGTTTTTATGAAAAATGAATACATTCCAAACATACCCGACTCAAAGAGATGAAAGCCAGCTGCCAAATAGTTTGTCAAGAACGATGACAATTATTGCACAGCCCAGTATTCGGATGAAACATGACGTGCGCGAGCAAGTACATGGAAATATGCTGTTTTGTTGTTGTTGTTGTTTTTAGTTAACTGCAGGTCATACAGGACAATGAAATTAGCTTTCGAGAGTCTGCAGGTATTCTGAGAAGGATAAGTCATTTTCACTTAAATACCAGCGTAATAAACTTAATAAAATGAATCAAAACAATAGTTTCTAAACTTATACTTATCTCTGTGCCTATACGTTTAACAAGAGAAGAGCAAACTAACTGAAATATGAATCTTCTTATGTCACGTTTTGAGACTATTCTAAGCCTTGTGTCCATTAATTTAAACGACAGAGTTACCACTGGGAATTCCGGCCAACTTTATAACTGATTTTTTAAGTTGAGTTTCTCTCCGAAGTATTTAAAACTTGCAAGTAACACGGTATTGATTACAGAATATAAATCGTGTTTATAGAAATTCATGTGTATATGTTAAGTTGCATGGAACTAGAACCCCGTAGGGGATAGCACCATCAGTGCACCTCATGCGGTGCACTGTAGGCATTACTCAAGGTTCTTTGCAGCGTCCCTTCGGCCACTAGCTGCAACCCCTTTCGCTCCTTTTCCTGTACTTCCTTTCGTGTTTCTTTCTTCCATCATACTTTCCAGTCTCTCCCAACAATGGATTCATAGTGCAACTGCGAGGTTTTCCTCCTGTTACACCTTTCAGACCTTTTACTGTCAATTTCCGTTTCAGCACTGAATGACCTCGTAGGTGCCAATCCTAACCAGTGTTCCATATGATTGTCCAGCAACTGACAAAGTTCTCGACTTGTTATAGCTGACATATTTTCAACTTGTCTGTGGTATGTATGCAACCATTTTCCAACATGTTTATAACACGTTTTACTGTAGTATAGACGCACCTTAATGAACGAATATTTAGAGTCACTGGTAATAAGTTGAGTATATCTTAGTTTAACCAGACCACTGAGCTGATTAACAGCTCTCCTAGGGCTGGCCCGAAGGATCAGATTTATTTTACGTGGCTAAGAACCAACTGGCTACCTAGCAACGGGACCTACAGCTTATTGTGGAATCCGAACCACAAATTATGACGAGAAATTAATTTCTATCACCAGAAATAAATTCCTCTAACTCTTCATTGGCCGGTCGGAGAGTCGAACGCTGGGCCAACAGCCTGCTAGCCGAGAGCTCTACCCATCCTCCCAATGAAGAACTAGAGTCGCTGGTAATAAAGATATAAGAACGTCAAAGCCTATAAAAAAAAAAAGAAAAACAACAAAAAGCGGACGGAGAGGAATTCGACTTAAAATGCGTCCTATTCCAGCCACTGTAGCCGAAATTATATTCCAGCGGCTGGACTCGATCACTCAAAACTCATTAGCAAAGAAAGATATAATTGTGCCGGTGAAAACAAATTGCTGGAGCGTCCACGCAAAGGAGCGTGTAATAAATACCTGTCTAAATAAATTATGGGCTCGGTATAACATGTGAGAAATTCATTATTCGCATGAGTGCTATTCATTATCATCAAAAAGAATTGAAAAAGGGACACCCAGGGAACAAGAGCCCACTTTTCGAAAATGTTTCATCAATATACGCGGCTCAGATAAAGGTCTCCAAATTTTGTTGATTACTATCAATACCACTTCAAAGTTTCGTGATCACTGTTTATATTACGATCACTAATGGGATATAAAATTCGGGTCAAAGGCCAAGCGCTGGGACCTATGAGGTCACTCGGCGCTGAAAGGGAAATTGAGAGAAGAGGAGGTTTTAGCGGTGTAACGGGAGGAAAACCTCCCATTTGCACTATGAAACAATCGTTCAGAGAGGGTGGAAAGTAAGATGGAGGAAAGAGAATATGAATGGAGGTGCAGTAAAAGAAATGAAAGGGGTTACAGCTAGGGACCGAAGTGGCGGTGCAAAGAACCCTAAGTAATGCCTACAGTGCACCTCACGAGGTGAACTGATGGCACTGCTCCCTTCCTATTCTCTCTAAATTGCTTAGAGCTGAAATGCAACGCCTTTCTTCTTTTCTGGGACCTAAGAATACCATCACTAACAACAAACCAACAATAGCATAAAATTTGCCATTTGATCTTCACAAGGTTAAGAGTCTTTTGCAATGCGCAGAAAATGTCACGGCTTCAGCGTTACTATTTCCGGCAATAAATGTCTCGTCACATCCTCTTTAATTTCCAGCTAATATCTTGGCCACTTGTACCTCAATGACGAGTTTTCGAGAGCAATAAGAAATAGGGGTACATCGTTGACCTACTTAATGAATTGGGAGATAAGCACTTCGGTAGACTGACTTATATAAGTCGGGTTTTCGTAAGAGATCACAAAAACAAGACCCGTATCGGAAATTCTTCCTTCTCGGAGCCTAGGGTTTCATCATGTTAAGTGCAGCTGGGCAGTTTTGTGTGGAAACGCTGAATTACCAGCAATGTTTTATTCGCTACGTGGGACAGTTACTTGTGCGAAATAATTCGTTTTACAGGGAAATAGTCGTTCAACATCCGAACATTTAACGTAATTAAGAGTTTCAATAGATTACCTTTGTTCTGTGGAGGCCAAAGTAACCACAGTCATACTGCACTGTGCTGAAAAATTATATTTTAATTTTTTTTTTTTTTTGCAGTTATCATTTTTCTCTTTATTCATAGAATTACCGTTATTACTGAACAAAATACCAAAATTACAAAAAAAAGTATCCGAAGCCATTAAAAGTGAATACTTTACTGTACACCACTTAAAACCGAACAGCAAACTTCAGTTTCAATTTACCGCACATAATTCCAAGCGGTCAGCACTGGACAATTACCTACATAATGACCATATACTCTCCATTTTGCACAACATTAGACGCAGTTAATGGAAACATAGTTCTGATAAAGGAGAAAATCATTATCTGCGGAAATAGTCATTACAGAGCACGGCACGTTTAAAGAGCAATATTTCATCTGTGTGCCACTAAACCTCATGTTTCGATCAATAAAACTGATGTACCGATGCGCACTTTATAATGTGATGAACACATACATACATATGTGAATGAGCATTAAATATCGACATTAATAAATGAAATTTCTAAAATAAAGTTTTCCCACTACACGCAGTTCTGTTGGGTGGAAGTTTTAGTAACAACATGAAAATATCTAATGTAAAAATTTTCCACTAAATGAAGTTTCAGTATGTGACATTTTCGTTATTACATAAAATCTCTTGAATTAAACGTTCTTATGACTGTATCAAACTTTATTAAGCAAGATTTTTAGGATCATGAAGTATCCTTATGAAAAACAAAAATAAATAAATCTCGCCACTGCGTACTATCTTATGTAGTCTTAGTGACTTTACATAAGATTCCAAGTTTTTGTCACTGCATGACCCTAAAAGCAAGGTGGGAAAAGCTTTACATGACATATTTGTTTCTACAAAATGCTTATGTAAGAATTAATAAAGGGATAATGTGACAGGTGCTGACATATAGAAGTGGGTGATACCAATTAAAAGTTCTGAAGATTGAGGTTAAGTTCAAGTTAGAACACGTAGAAAAACTGTAAATGTCTGAGGTAAAAGAGAGTCTGAGACTAGGATGTGTTATAATATGTCCATGGCTGTTTAATATTTCAGTGAATGGAGTGATGTCAGAAGTCAGAGAAAGGGAGAGACATAGTTGCAAATTGTCGGATAACAAAATGTTTTGTAAATGCAAACATGAATGGTTGATGTTTGCAAATCATGCAATAGTGACTGAGGATATTGAAACGAAACTAAGACAATAGTGAAGGAGTCTGAAAATGTTTACAAATACAGAATGTTTAGAGTGAATGAAGAGAAGTGTGAAAATGAAAGTTTATAAAACAAAAACAGGAAAACGAATTGGGCTAAATAGGGAAAAGGAATAATGAAAAATAAAAATTGTCCACACGGTAATGCAACAGAAGACTGGGCCACCTAACACCTTCACATTCGATATGCAGCAGTTCTTGGACCACACACTTCCTTTCCTCTCGAAGACACCTGGATTAGGTGAAACACCACACTCCCCTGAAACGCCTAGGAAAACTTCAAGTTAAGAGAGCAACACTTGAAGAACCACCTACCCGTGTCCGACACCGGAGGAGGCCCTACTCCTACCCAAAACCCTCTCCCCAACGGGGGTGTCTCCAACCCCCGGGGCCAGCATCCCATCCCCGACACGCCAGACGCCAGCCTCCCATGCGAGATGAGAAGAAGAAGAAGAAGAAGAAGAAGAAGAAGAAGAAGAAGAAGAAGAAGAAGAAGAGACGCTGGGTGAAACCTATCCCCCATTATCGCTTGCTAGTGATTCCCTCTCGCCTCTTGACTTTCCCCCTCCTCAAACTTTTCTGCCGCTCATTTGACACCTGAAGTTACGTCGGGGCGACAACTTCGAATTTATCGCCGGTAATGGAGCGAGGATCAGGTGTCGCACAGGCGATGATGGTTCCGTGCGACCCGGCACTTTCTTACGGTCGTCTCTCGCATTCCAATTCATTTTGGTTTTCTTTGCGTCATTAACTAGGGTATTTTAATCTTTCTTTGTCTCATTAACTAGTTCATTTTGACTTTTATAATCTGTCATTTTATGGGCTGATTTTCGTCAATCGCATTATTTACAATGAAACCGTGAACTTTAACTTCTGACCATACTCGCAAAATGTATACCACAGTTTTTTTTTAATTCTTTTTTTCCTCATTCTTTTTTCCCCTTCAAAGCATCACTGTTTCAGCTCTCCTTTTCTCTTTCTTATGTTATTTACTCAAAGATAAACCTTATTCTCTCTACGTCCTGCTTCGTCAGAAAGTGTTAGCAACTTGGATAAAATCTCAAAATAATTTCATCCCGGACGAATACGTTCGACCTACATTAAAAATGTCATTGGGGCACTTACATGGGAAACCTGAAATCAATCAATTTCAATTTTTCTCAATAAAAAAGAAGAAATGTTAGTTCCTGGCTTTCCACTGGCTCTTGATCTTCATCCATACCATTCGAATAATCCCACGTCATCGGCTTTTGGCTCTCTTCATCAACCACTATTGAGAATTCGTTTTTTTTTTATGACTGCCATCATTCGGAATTTCTTTTGCTCATTCAAATCTACCAACAGTGATGTCTTATTGATGTACGTTCAGTTACGAGTATCGACTTGTATGGATGCTCTTGCGATGATTTATACAAAGAGGAGCTGCAGTCTGGTATGAATTAAGTCAACCTTAGCGAAGGAATGGTCGTCTTTCAGGAGGTGACTCGGCCTTACGACATATATGCATACATACATACATGCACACACACACATATATATATAATATATATACATATATATATATATATACATACATATATATATATACACATGCACCACAAGGAAAATGAAATGCTAGGCGTAAACCCTGACTGGTTTCGTCATTCACGCGTAAGACATCTTCAGAGGACTGATACATAGTGGCAGACGTTTATGATATAGATATATATATATATATATATATATATATATATATATATATATATATATATATATATATATATATATATATATATATATATATATATATATATATATATATATATATATATATTGTGACAATTCTTGAAGCTCTGTGTTTACTGTAATTCTCAATACCTGCAAAATGTCCTGCCGCAGATAAATCCAGCAATAAAATTCCCAGTATGCTTCGCCCTCCTCAGTCAAGTAAATCTCCAGTAAATTCAACTCCTGTTGACACAAGAGGACAAAACTTCCGCTACTGTTCGCTGCGTCTCCCGTCAACTGATTCAGTCTGTCATTCCGCGAGCAAATATTGATTTCTTGCTTGTTTCTTAAAAAAAAAAAAAAAAAAAAAAAAAAAAAAAAAAAAAAAAAAAAGGAGCGAAAAAATTCATTCATTTATTGCATATTTAACTTTATTTATTGTATATTTATTCTTAAACCCAAAAAAAGGCGAAAAATTCATTTATTTACTGTATATTTAACTGTATTTATCGTATATTTGACAAGTTCAATTTCACTGCAGAATTTCGATGTCGCTTCGGTATCGTATTCTCTTACGAGAAAGTGCTAACTGGACTGCATTTAATGTTTTTATAACTGATGCGTGTTTCTCGTGTACCGTGAATCTTCTTACCGAGAGGTTAAAAGCTAGAGATTTGCAATCTACCCTTATCATTTATAGTTTCCTTCTAACAGCAAGATTAGTCATAACACGAAGGCTACAAAATACCCAAGTTTAGTTCGGTACATCTGCATTATTTGTTTAAATATCTATAGCAGTAACCATATAGACCTGAGAAAAATAGAAAAACTTAATCTTATCATAATGAATGAATATCAAGTTGTCAACAGAAGAACTGATTAAACTACGAAACTGAATGAAAAACCGTTTAAGTGCGTTTTGTTATGCCCTTCGTACGCTATTAGAAACAAATTTGGATAAATAAACAAACAAAATTATACTTTAACGCTGAATTGCATCGAATTCCAAGCCTAGTTTCCCGAAGTTCACGGACTGGCCCAGAGCAAACACTCCAAAAATATTTCGATTTAAATCGCTTAAGAAGGAAGGAGCTGTGAGGCGCTGGGTGCTTCGGAAGTTAAGCCCTTTCCAGCAAGAGTTCGTCAGTTTTCCCCATTCGCTGGTGTTAATTCAAAGAGGAAAACGTTTAAATCTTCTTTATCATGTCAATCTATGACGTGAGAAGGTATTGTAAGAGTTTCGTTTAATAGTAATACTATGTTCCTTACGTTCCTTCACTCATCCCGTGAAGAAAATTGGATATGATAAATGATCAAACATATCATGAATACTTATATCTCATCCTAACATTAAAAAACAATAAAAACGAGAGACTTCACCTTTTTGGTGCTTAGAGGTTAATGTACGGTTGCTATACATTCAATTTTGCTCAGTGCTCTATCAAGAATTGCTTCTCACAACCGCATTTTCAGAAATAAGTCTGCGTAATTAGGAATCAAAATCTGACAAAATTACTCATCAAGGGATCACGCTTTTCTACAGAATATTAGAGTGTTAATTTCTCTGGTAGTTTTTTTAAATGCGGGTAAAATATATGAAATATTCACTAAGGAGGTACCTGTTTCTGCTCTTCTACTATCAGTGAAAACAGCAATGACTGACAAGTCCCCAATTTTAATTCAAGCAAGACGATTTTTAGCCTCAGAACTTATGGAGCATTGACATCGAAAAAATTACTTAGGCACTTAAGAGAGATTAGCCTGCGCCACTGTTCTTCAACAAATCCCATTACAACATTTTTTTTTTTTTTTACTGAATAGAAAACAATTCTTTCAATCATGTCACTGTCGGCTCATCCTGAAAGCATAATGTGATATTTGGACCTTACGAGTTTCCTGGAGATAGAAAATTAAATTATTTACCAGCATATAATACCTTAACATATGAGGATTAGTAATTGAACAACAGTCCACAACAATCTTTCATGGTAAAGACTGTCTACGTACAGATTTTTTAATCACGATCATTTTTATTATCTTGAGAGATAATACAAATTCGAAATATTCAACTAATCAAACAATGCGGATAGCAGATACGATATGACAGTGTTTTGTATCAATAAACTTGAACATATCCAAGATCTTTAATAGTTTAAAATATCCTGGCACTTAACTGTACCTGCATCCCGTTGTTCTTTCCCTTCCGAGGAAACACATTCGGAATGTTTACTCAAAGCCTTGGTTTTCTCAGCTAACTGAGGAGACATGTGCCTCTGTTGGTGTACTTCGAATGGAACACTTCTATAATATACTCTGATTCATCAAACAGCATTCATATTTGTTTTTCTCTTTCATTAGCCTTCAGTTTCTTCATGTCAAAATAAGACTATATATTCATATCCCGACATTCCTCAACACAGGATGCACGACTACCAAATGCTTTTGGAATGTGACCTGCTTAATTTTTTGAAATTGTATTAAAAAAAAACTATAGTAAAATACAATTTCAAAAAATTTAAGCAAGTCAAAGGATATATTTAGCAAGCTGAATTTCCGACAACTTCAAGTTATTTAAAAAAAACATATATACATAATATATATATATATACATATATATATATATATATATATATATATATATATATATATATATATATATATATATATATATATATATATATATATATATAACTAATGTATAACAATAAGTGATCTCTGCTTCTGTAATGGTATTGCACATAGAACCCCATCCCTATTTTTTTGTTTTTTAATAAACCTTTCATTTCCTCTCGCATATCAGTTATTTCCCTTCCCTCAAGCTCGCCGCCTTCAGCCACAAACCCTCCCTGCTGACTATATGACCTAAATCTGAACTTTTTTTCTATTTCCTCATACTTCTTCAACTTTCATGAATCGATACAGAAGTCAAGGAATGGTAGCAGTAAAAAAAAGTAGTAATAAAAATAGAGGGCGGATGTGGAAAAGGTACGTTAGGAAGAACGAATTGTTCTACTGAAAATTAAATAAATAACAATGATCAGATGTATATCAGATAAAAGGTAAATCAAGAGATGATACCTGGTGAGAACTTAGCTGTGAGTCAGTGAAGGACAATTTTGAAGATTGTTCAATGTGTCTGTATAGGATGTAAGAATGGCCATTGAAAGACAGATGAATCGAAAGACTAAAGATTGAGTAGCTGACTATGGTGTGATAGGTATGTCTACATGAGGGAAAGATTCCATCCAAAGGAATAGGTGAGGTAAGTAAACATTCCCTCTCAGTGGGACTGACCTCCAATCTCTAATTGTGTTTATATATATATATATATATATATATATATATATATATATATATATATATATATATATATATATATATATGTGTGTGTGTGTGTGTGTGTATATATATATATATATATATATATATATATATATATATATATATATATATATATATATATATATATATATATTTATATATATATATATATATATATATATATATATATGTGTGTGTGTGTGTTTTATGGCGTAGTCCACAACTTCAGAAGCCGACTCCGAGAGAATTCGACGGCAGGCTAAGCGAATCCAGGCCAAACCTTGATATTCAGGCAATCAATTAATCAATCAGTCAGTCAATCGATCAACTAAAGGCTCATTAATTCAAAAAACAAGTTTAAACAAAACAATCAAACAGGTGCATGCAATTGAGGTTACAGAAACTAATTTGTTCCGAGTCATTACATAATCATAGGAAGCAAATTATACATTCGTACATGTTTCGTCTAAACACAAGCACTAACAATGTAATGCTACGAGAAAATACATAGCATTAATAAGATACTCTGGAGAAGAAACCATTACTTTAATTTGTATAATTGCTCTCGAGACAGCGCTGAATATCGATTATGACAACTTTTAAGTGACTTCAGCAGCTTGTTTGGTCATAATACATAAAATATAAAGCTGTAAAAACTCTTAATTTTTCATGTCATAAATTTTTTCATACACCCAAATGTACCTTGTAATCATCTCTTTCTAGTGCTAGAGTTTTTTTTTTTTTTTTTTTGTAATGGCGAGTTTTCTTTATAAAAACCCGCAGTTGGATCTTCATTTTCTTAAACCCATTTTAACAAAAACCCGCAGCTGGATTTTTATTATTCTTAAACCCATTTTAAATATATCAACAAGAAAAACCTTCATTGAATAAAAAGTAAAAATACCTCTGTTTAATTTTTGAATGAATTTAGCAGCTTATATTCATATAAAACATAACACGCTAAACATTAAAAGAAAAAACCAGGAACTCCAGCTTTCCTATCTCATAAAACTTTGTTGGAACCAAAATATAATCTACAATCATCTTTTTCTGGTACTTCTAGTCGTAGCTTCTGATATGCTATGTAAAATGTTGGTTCATATTACCAACAAGAAGTAATTGTTTCTTGATAGTGCTAAAAGCATTGCCAGTTAACTAAAGAGAATCATACTCTTCACAATAAAAGGAATGACACACCTAATGAAATTTACAAGAAAGTTAACTACATATTTTCAATCTCATTCAAAAGACAGAGAAACTGCGACGGCTGAAACCTACTACAGTTGTGTTCTTCCAGGTGTACTCAGTTCTCACTCATTAACATTTAGATACGTTTCGATCTCTATTGCTTCAAGTTCCCTGCAAAGGAATTTTATATCTAAAGCTCATTTAGCAAGAACTATAGACCTGGCCCATCTCGCGTTCATAACCTCATCCTATAAACAATCAATAAAATTCGAACTTCACCTTCCAAACTGAAAAGTTTTTTTTTTTTTTTTTTTTTTTTTTTATCACCCCATCAGCTGGCTCCAAAAGTCGATCGCGCAGAGGGGACTAAATAATCAATGAGTATTTCCTTTTTATGATATCATAAATTATTACCTAAAACAATGTATGTATATGGTACAGAATCATGTGCACATTCATATTCCAATAAACTGCGTTTGAATATGGTCGCCTGAAGCTTTCAACCCCATCGCCGGGCGTCTACGCAGTTTCAAATACTGATAAATTCGCCGTTTTATTAATTGCCTGGAACGCCCTAAAGGTCCAACCTCCCAACTCTTTTCACTTAGCACGTCTCGAAAAACTAAACTCGTTCTAGCTCCTAAGGCCATTTCTATTGTAACACGCTGTTTATCACGCATGAACCGTAAAACGGAAAATTCTATTAATGAAAAAAAAAAAAGTGCTCTAATACGGAGCGACGGCCGCGCGAGTAAGACTGGAAGTTGCGTGTGGGCCTGTGAGCACGAACCTCCGATGGACAATGATGTTTTGCTGATATATTATTCATTGCAATAAAGCGAGAACTTACTGGTTCGTATTACAATAACAACGTGGGTGTGGGAGAATGAATGTGTGTGCTGTGCTGTGCCGGAATGCCCGATCGCTCTCGTTTTTGGCCAGGCGAATATCTTCGCGTCCTACAAGCGTTGACAACTTGAAATGCGCTTGAGACAAGTGTGCGTTCACATGCACGTAGGAGGGATCACGTTTTTTCGTTACGTCGGACCGAGGGAGTCACTGTTTATCCAAGCGGTCGTCTCCTTTACGTGTTCTTGCAACAATTGATTTTAATGCAAATATGAAATGCGCTACTCAGGATAAGAATAATCGATGGCAATATATCATAAGCTGTCATGCGTTCTAATTGGTTTGATAGCCAGCGAACAATGCGATCAAACATTCTGAATTAGAAGCTTCGTGGTCAACTGGTCGTGACACTCGACTCAGTAGCAAGAGGTTAGAGCACAGTGACCCCCAAAGTGTCGTTGTTGATTTATGCAGTGGATTATGCGACTCATATCTTTTCGACTATGGTGGGTCGCAGCAAAGGGACAACAAATGCCTCCCAAATTGCTTTCTGAAAATTGGCAAGGTACATCTTCTAGAGCCACTCCCTCGAGCTCAAAAGGAATATGTACAGCAGAGTCAAAATCGGCTTACAAATAGAATAGAATATAGAATTTAGGCTAAAGGCCAGGCGCTGCGACTTATGAGGTCATTCAGCGCTGAAAGGGAAATTAGCAGTAAGAAGGTTTGAAAGGTGTAACAGGAGGAAAACCTCGCAGTTGCACATGAAACAATTCTTAGAGATGGTGGAAAGTCAGATAGAAGGTGAATACGAACGGAGGTGCAGTAAAAAGAATAAGAGAGGCTGCTGCTAGAGGCCCTTAAGTAATGCCTACAGTGCACCGCGTGAGATGCGCTGACGGCACTGCCCCCTTACAGGGAAAAATCAGCTTGTATCTCTCTTTACTTTGCTGAAATAGGATACCGTCACCTTTGGGCCAATCCTGAAAGGCATGAGTTCGAATTCTGGCCAGCTTGGAAGCACTTATGAATTGTAGATCCCGAAGACAAAGATATTCCGACTTTGATAGGTTATTTGTGATCTAGTGTTTTCTAAGTATAAAAATGGCATGTGCAAAACTAATGACGAATTGTCATACAATTACAACCAAGTTTTGAGGTAAGGTGAGCATCCAAAATTATGACAGAAGTCATAATCCAATTAGAATTTCGTTAAATCAGAACATTTTCAAGGAACAGAAAACGAGAGAAATGGCCTGTAATTAAGTCTACATAATCACAGCTGGTGGTACAGAATTAAAGACTAAAAATCAATGAATAACAACAGCATGCAAAGGAGACCATATTCACAATACATCTCTAACGAACAAACCCAAGCATACTCAAAACCTCCTCCTCTCCATAATCATAATATGAATCTTCATTTTCCATAGAATGTTGAAGTACGAGTATCATCAAAATCTTTATTAACAATTTGCCGAGGACGAAAATTGAACGCATAGTCAAAGACTAATATCTCTTCAGAGTAAACCTACAGCTTCCCAAGTCTAGTAAGCAGGGGACGGATAATGAAATATCTGATATGCAAGGAAAGGGGGGAAATTTATCACGCGCTGTCAAGAATAAACCAGTGTAAATTGTATAGCTTCCTAAACACAAAGACAGAGATGTGTACAAATGAATGGCACACACACAAACACACATACATACATACATATATAATATATATACATACATACATACATACATACATACATATATATATATATATATAGTATGTATATATATATATATATATATATATATATATATATATATATATATATATATATATATATATAAAGGAAAAGTAAATACACCATACATTCAAGTAATTTTAGCTAACTTTAGCCTGAAGTAAACGGTAAATTATGAAAATGGAAAAAAAAATTGGACTTGACAGCAAAAATAGCAGAAAGGCAGAAGATGGAAGCTGGAATAGATTGCCCGAGCCATGGATGAAGGGTCCTTTTCACTTTTAACGCGGAAATATTTAAAGAACTATAAAAATGTTACTTCGATTACTAATATCTTCATCACCTACATCAAAGAGCTTTGTTTACACCTCTGTCGGGCTGACAGAGTATGCGTGCTAGCCACTTAAAAACTGCAATAGTGACAAATCGCAAGCAATAAACAACAATCAAACCATATATACCTTAACAACAATCCGATACCGGACCCCAGCAAGAGAGAGAATGCAGTTATGTCTTTGTCGAGGATAATCATTTGTTGCGGAATGGGGCTGACCGTCATAAATGATGGAAACCCAGTACGGAAAATTATTTCCAGCAACTCTGCAAGTCATCTCCGATTCCTGAATAAGAGTTGTCTGTTGCACTTTCTAATATGGAATAATTAACAACACAACCTTAAAGTCGGTCTGCATTCGGTAATTTTTGGAGCATGAAAATCTGCCTTGGAAGTCGAAGAAAATTAAAATAATCATATAATAAATTTCGTTATTCAGAGAAATATTACGACGTGCTCTAAGGATACTGCATAACAGGAAGACTCCATGTAATTTAACATAAGCAAGTTTCCAACTTGGATTCATTAATTATCATTCAAGCTCAACCGTACTGAGAAGAGTAAGATGAGAAGGAAAAGAAATAACGTGGGATGTTCGTGAGTTAGTCATCTAAAGCAAATATGAAAATGCTGCATTTTCTAAATTTAACAGTAAAGAAAATTACCAACACGTTGGATAACTGCATATTTAAGGGAATTTCTAATTTAAGCCACAAGGTTTAAATATTTGATTTACGTGATATTTTAAGATCCTTTATTACAGTTACTGTGGAAACGTTTTATAATAGAATAATTACTTAGAATAATTATTTATAAATGCTACTATAATTTGCTTCCTTAATTTGTTTGTTCTCATATTTTATTTATTCACCTATTATTTTTGTATTTGTTTCTCAAGAAATATATATGTATATATATATTAGTGTGAGGAGTCAGGAGTCAATCCATACTTAAAATCATCAATGAAGGGCAGAGGACACACAGATATACAAGCTGACTTTATTCCAACGTTTCGTAATTATCGGATTAATTACATCATCAGGGCTGTTAAAATATGAAAATAAAATTCTTTGTAAAATCATAAAAGCTAAAAATAAAGGCTAAAAGTTATTCATACAAAATTTTCACAAATGTACACAAACGTTAAAATTAGAGAACAAAAGTTTTAAAAATCATTACGTTAAAATGAAGGTAACAGAGTATACAGTAAACTAAAATTGAAAACCATCTGTGAAAGGGGTTATATATACATACATGTATATATAATACACACACACACATATATATATAATATACATATATATATATATATAATATATATATATATATATATATATATATATATATATATATACTCGTATATATATAACGCCTTTCCATTCCACAGGGGTTGGCTCAGATTATGGGATATTTTTGGGGTTAGGTTGCTATACCCATTCATTTTTTTTCACCTTGGCTGCGGCTCACTACAACTAACCACTACATATATAATTTACAGCTCAGGCCAATAGGGTCGTGAATTTTTTCTTCTCAGAAATGTGTCCCAAACCGTGTGTGTGTGTGTGTGTGTGTGTAGAAACAATTACAATGTGTATATAAATATATATAGACGGATAGACAGATAGATAGATAGATAAATAGATAAATACATTATTATTTGAGGCGTGGATATATCATACTGTATACAATACACACAACACAGGAGGTAAAATCTGATATACCTAATGCGGACAAACTAGTGGACCCTATTGGCGACATAACTTTTTAAGGCTGGCTAGTGTGTTGGCATTTGTAATTAAGACTTAGACCAGCTTTCGCTCTATAAATATATAATGGGACAGCTTACAGCTACACCGTTACCCTGACAGTTCCAAGTCATTTGTCACGCTAACATATCCCTGTCGCCATTGTCACTTCTATTCACCTCCTTCACTTTACAAACTCACGACCGTTCCGACATTTCTCGTTAGTGCAGTGCATTTTTATGATGATCTGATATAAAAAAAAAGAAAAGACGTTTATGAATAAAAACTACGCTTGGTACAGAGAATTATGCTTTTTCATAAAGGCTATACTAGGCTAATTGTAACAAAAAATTAAAATAAGTATAAAATGCGCCGAAGTTTCTTCGGCGCTATTGAGTTTTCTGTGCAGCGTATAATCAAGGCCACCGAAAATAGATCTATCTTTCGGTGGTCTCGGTATAATGTTGTATGAGACGCGGCCCATTAAACTTTAACCACGGCCCGGTGGTGGCCTGTCCTATACCGCTGCCAGACTCACGATTATGACTAACTTTAACCTTAAAAATAAAATAAAAAAAACTACTGAGGCTACAGGGCTGCAATTTGGCATGCCTGATGACTGGAGGGTGGATGATCAAAACATCAATTTGCAGCCCTCTAGCCTCAGTAGTTTTTAAGATCTGAGGGCGGACAGAAAAAGTGCGGACGGACAGACAAAGCCGGCACAATAATTCTCTTTTACGGAAAGCTAAAAAGGCTGAGGAATGGCAGCTTTGCTGTTCAGTAATCAAGAAGCAGTAAAAATTTACACGACATTCATTGCATGATTGACTTAAACATTTATTGTCTGCATGACAGCCTGATTTCTAGAAAATGAAATATATGTGACATAATCTTCGGTCGGCGTTAACATTAGCAATCACCCATTACTCATGATTTGTGGCGCCTAATTTATCAAACAACGAGGTAACACTGATTATAACGGCAGCCACGATAGATATCCTCACATACTTCATACCTAGCACTCAAAGCCTTTCATTTGATCTACAAACTTTAACAAGCGAGGTAATAGGCAGGTCCTTTGTCTACCATTGAACATGATTCATTTATAGTGAGGGGTTCAGATATCGCAAATTGCTGCATGGGAATGAGCTAACCTTTTCTTGTATGCGAACCGTTGAGGTAACGGCTTCATTCCGGCATTTTTCTTAAATATTTAATATATACTGGCTAAGGACACAGAATGCCCTTTGTTACAGGGCAAAAATAACGCTGTCCGGACTGCCCCCTCCCCTAATCTTCCATCAGTTTTCGTATTTTCAAGTTAATTTTTATAACTGGTGAGTTAGGAATTATTTTCGATCCAGACTATAAATCCGTTTTTATTCTCCAAGCCATGCTTTATGATATTGGTACAAGTTAACAACAGAAACAAATAATATATGATTATATAAGGTCATTTTTACTACCTGTCAACTAAGCTTCAGAGTTACCCTAAGGACAGTCTTTTAACATCAGGAATAAAAAACACCGAAAGTTAACAGTACGTTTTTATCAAAAGGAAACGATGTTTTAAAATCTATAAGGAAAAAAAACACCAAAAGTTAACAGAATGTTTTTATCAAAAGAAAACGTTCTGTTTTGTCAAAAGAAAACGGAGTTTGTTTTTGTCAAAAGAAAAGGTATTCTGTTTTTTGTCAAGATAAAACGGAGTTTGTTTTTGTCAAAAGAAAACGGAATCTGTTTTTTGTCAAAAGGAAACGGAGTCTGTTTTTGTCAAAAGAAAACGTATTGTTTTCTGTCAAGAGAAAACGGAGTTTGTCTTTGTCAAAAGGAAACGGAATCTGTTTTTCATCAAGAGAAAACGGAATGTTTTGTCGAAAAGAAACGGAATGTTTTTGTCAAAAGAAAGATTTAATATTACTGTAAAAGAGAGAGAGAGAGAGAGAGAGAGAGAGAGAGAGAGAGAGAGAGAGAGAGAGAGAGAGAGAGAGAGAGAGAGAGAGAGAGCAATAATGAAGCAATATTGACAGCTAATTAAAATGGGAGTCGAGCAGACCCTCAAAAGTTCTCTGTAAAACCTTGAGTATATTTGCACAG
Organism: Macrobrachium rosenbergii; assembly: GCF_040412425.1. Classification (NCBI taxonomy): domain Eukaryota; kingdom Metazoa; phylum Arthropoda; class Malacostraca; order Decapoda; family Palaemonidae; genus Macrobrachium; species Macrobrachium rosenbergii. The sequence goes on along the minus strand of NC_089790.1, from coordinate 8,400,906 downwards.
AAAAACCACTGCTGATTTTATCCATCACACTCGTCGATAATACAATACTGTGGACAATTAATCTTTATCGAGGTATAAACATCGCGAATAACAACTTCAAGTTGTTCATAAAAAAAAAAGTCCTTGGTGACAACACGTCTAAGTTCAAACTCGTGAATACCAAACACGATACAGAATTTGGAAATATGCAAAATATCATGATACATTCTAATCACATACACGAATATCGATGTCATACACTATACAAACTCGAAAACAAATACATGGCGTAAATGCAAATAAATAATTCATGTTATACATACGCCCAAACGCCGAAAGCATACTGAAGAGAGCAAATAAAATATAAAATTTTACGGCCTCTCTGCTGCTTTCCTTGTTGCAATGCTTTTACAAATATTGCTTTGACGCATACAATAAAAGATTCTCAATACATTTCAGAACTCACATGTCAAGAAACATTATGAACTGCATACCTGGCCCTTTCATATTAATCGTTTGGTTGTCCCGGAACATATACATTCAGTTTGTGTGCTTGTATATAAATATAATATATATATATATACACACATACACGCACGCTTGCGCATACACACACACACACACACACACACACACACACACACACACATATATATATATATATATATATATATATATATATATATATATATATGCGTATATATGAGTATTTATACTCGTACATATGCCGAATATATTTTTCATATTTAACACATTTTTGTATATTGCACATGCGTAAAATATACGAAATAACTGGCACTGTTTGTGTGTGTATGTATATAATTATATATATATATATATATATATATATATATATATATATATATATATATATATATATATATATATATACTGTATATATATATATATATATATATATATATATATATATATATATATATATATATATATATATATATAGAAGATTTCCTTTGACCTGAGCTAATGACCGAGTCATGCGCAGATTCCCCTAGCATAGGATGGCTCCCAAAAAAATCGTGACATTCATATTTAAAATCCTAAGTCCCTTTCTGCTGAATTGCAGAAGTTTCTAAAACGCTGGCCACTTCACAGACCTACACCAAGAGGCTATCATCAAGAACTAAGTACATATGAGTTTGTTCTTTAGAGCAGCGTTTATTTCTGTTCACTTTTCATGGATTATAATCAAAATGTTCACAACAGAATTCAAATCAAGCATGTATAATATGTACTTTATTTTGTCACCCTATAAATACTTGGTTAGAGTGATGACGTCTCCCCCCCCAAAAAAAAAAACTCCATTTTTAATACAGGTTCTGTCCTCTCTCACTTCAGTCTAATTTCTTAAAATTCCTTAATCATGGCACGGCCGCTTTGATTCACAATGGTTGCTTAAATTTTCGAGGCTCAATGCAGAGGAAAATAGACTATGATATTATTTTAATAATAAATAATAATAATAATAATAATAATAATAATAATAATAATAATAATAATAATAATAATAATAATAACTATTACTTAATGTTCATATATATATATATATATATATATATATATATATATATATATATATATATATATAGATATACATATATATGTGTGTGTGTGCATATATACATTCACACACAAAACATATATAATTATATATACATATATATATATATATATATATATATATATATATATATATATATATATACATATATATATAAAATCATTTGTAAATATAAACACAAACAAAGACCACAAAATAGTGATCTGTTTATGACATCTGTCATTACCAATCTCAATATGAGACGTAGAGAAAGCAGCAAAAGCAGTAATATTTTTTTTTGTTAAACTGTAAGGGAGATAGCTTCAAACGAACTGCAAAGGTGGTACACCCGAAAAAATACAAGTCAAACTTTCTTACACACTAATAGTTAAACCAAGAATGAAAACCTGCGACAGCAGATGCCACAACATCACAGTCTGATGGCGGAATCACGCGAAAAAGGAATGTTAGCCATTCCTAGGAACAACGCGAAATTCGATACTTTCTTCGTTCTGTTCCCTCCCAGACTGCTAATACCCTTTATTTCCGGCACTTTTACCTCTTTCCCCCCCCCCCCTAGCCTGACATGAACAACGCATTTATCAATGTGAGTTCTGGCAAACTGTTATATACCAAAACATTGACTATGGTCTATTTCTTTTATCAACATTTTTCTAATACCTTTGTATCTTATCCGGTCTTGCTGTTACTTATGTCCATAGTAACCATTGTCATGTAAGATAAAATAATTTAAATTTTAAATCTTAACTGAATTGAATGTCCTTGTTTTTATTAGTTCATAAATCAAATTACATATTATCAGTTATGAAATATAGTTAAGAAACAACAGTAGTAGTAATAACAAGGTAATCTCTCCATTTAACTTTAAGAAATACCATAACAATGAATTCGTTGTCAAGTTAATAATAAAATTGTCACACAGATTGCATAATGAGCATACTTCATATAAAATAGCAATTTCTGCCCCAACTAAAATACCAAGACTGAAGAATACCAAACATACCAAGAAATTGTTTCTTGAATGGAAACCCTTTCGCAAAATTTCGTACATGCATCACCCTCAAATCACCTCATGCTAATGAAACAGGATTGAAACCTTAAGAAAGAATAATTTTGTAAATTATTGGAAAAAAATACCGGAGAATTCAGGAGTTTGAGTCATAGACAAAAGTATGGCAAAACATGTCAAATAATTTGCTGGTTCCAAATCGATAACAACAGCTCATCAAAAATATTACTAAACGCTGTTTCTTTTCTGTTTGGTCATACTTACAGAAGCCACTTTGGTGATACTAAAGAATATATGCATATTTTAGTGTTTCGCTTAAGAGTCTTGTGATTAAGGGTTTAATATCGTCTGGCTCTTTACATAATTCGAAACAGATTTCTGTTACATGGGAACAGATATGCATTTTTACTGAGGGTGTTAAACTTTCATCGTGTTTCTAGGAATCTGAATGTTGGTTATATCTTTTCTCTAAACTCAGTTTTCCAACATACAGTAAGGCTGAACCTATGAATTATGACAGAGGTAAATTTGAATTAAAATGGGATATAATCTTTTTTTCTTATTTCACTGGACAATGTACTTAGCTAATGTGCAAAATCTCTCTCTCTCTCTCTCTCTCTCTCTCTCTCTCTCTCTCTCTCTCTCTCTCTCTCTTTATATATATGTATATATATATATATATATATATATATATATATATATATATATATATATATATATAGAGAGAGAGAGAGAGAGAGAGAGAGAGAGAGAGAGAGAGAGAGAGAGAGAGAGAGAGAGAGAGAGAGAGATTTGCACATTAGCTAAGTACATTGTTCAGTGAAATAAAAAAATTATATCCCATTTTAATTCAATATATACATATATATACATATATATATATATATATATATATATATATATATATATATATATATATATATATATATATAGAGAGAGAGAGAGAGAGAGAGAGAGAGAGAGAGAGAGAGAGAGAGAGAGAGAGATTATACATGCAAGATGCTTCTGAAGTTTTCTACGGAATACTATACGAATGGTACTGAATGCATAAGATTATCTTTACCTGGGAAAAATGTTAAACCCACGCTGAATAGGAAGCTTGGCAAATAAGCCTACTTACTGACTGTAGTGAGCCGAGACAAAACAAAAATCCAAAAGTCTCTGAGAGTTTAGTAAGAAATAATTCAGATGTGTGGTGAGACAGACGAATGCTCCTACCTGAACAACGCCTTCTCAGTCTTTTTTTGGTAATTTTCTGTTGGTAGATTAAGGTAGATCTCTTCTTCTTCTTCTGATTCGTGAAGAGAATTTGTCACTGAAATCATTACTAAGTAATCATATCCCTTCTGAGAAAGTACTAGTTTTATGCATACATATATACTCATGCATACACACATAACATACACACACACACACATATATAATAATAATCCTTATAAACTCCAGCCATAAATAGGTTTCAATCTCTTTGGTAATAAGTTTATTTATTTCCAAAAAGAGATTTAACAGAGATCATAATCATTATAAACTCCAGCCATATATAGGTTTCAATCTCTTTGATAATAAGTTTATTTATTTCCAAAAACAGATTTAACAGAGATAGGATGAACTTTGCTTTATCAGGTTGTTTGGCAACTTTACCCTAAAGTTTTGGTCACCTCGCAACTTTACATCGAGGTCAAAATGGAGTTCGCAGAGAACAAGAGATGTTGTCTTGAAAGATTTAACTAATAAATCTTTTCAGACAAACAGATATGGACACCGGACATACATTCACTATATAATGCATTCCAAACAAGACGTGAGGCAGTTATTGAAAAGAGAACGCGCATCTTTATCATAAGATTGAAAATAGTTGTAAATAGTAAAATGGACATTGATCCCCAACATATATTCTAATATAAATTACAACTAGCTAACCTCAACATTAAAAAATCACTAATTTGGCACCAGGGTAACAAAAGACCCAAACACTAACTTGATTAAAATGACAATGACTGATATCCTTAATTTCTCTCACAAACAATTAATAATATACTCAGAAAAGAAAGTCAAGGATATATTTTAGGTCATAATAACATCTTTCAGTCTAAAATCAAAGCAACAAGTATGAGTTGACAATTTTGGTCGCTGAGACAATGCATGGAACAAAATAATCTCAACTTTTGCTTACATATTCTTCTGAAATTGAAATTAATTCCTCCCCATTAGGACAACCTAATGAAATGCTTATGCTTAGGTCACGAAAAAAAACAAAACCCAATAACATTCACGACGGCGACATATGGAACTTAAATATTTTATCATTCCATAAAAGTAGACCTGTTAAGCATCCCGTTCACAGGTGATTTCAGTATAAATTACTATAAATACATCTCGCGCAGGCGTGAGAGAAACGCCCATACTTTAACATTAAGCAATCAAGAGGTCGGAAGTCAGGTCTGGAAGGACAATCATTGTCTTTGAAATGCGAGAAGGAAAGGAAAGACTATATTTTATGGGAACCCAATCATGCATTAACAGATTTTCGTGCATGAACTCAGACAGGATGAAAAAAGAATGTTCAATGGAAGCGTTGTATTCATAATCGCGATCTCCTCACAGGATGCAAACGAAAACATAGTTTCGCAAATCGTGTATTACCTCCATTCATAAAACCAATTTGAAAAGTTGCGATATGTTAAATATTCATAATGAACTAAAACTTTTGATTCTAGCCTTACGGATTTTACTGGGCTTTTAAATATCCCGAATACGTTCCCAGGATATACAGGGATAAAAAGATTAGGCCGCGATAACAATGCACATAATTACTGTTATTATCAGCCTAATTTGTCATTAATTATGCTGGCTAAAGAAATTAAGACCCTCTGCTGTGACATGGGCAGGGAAGAGAAAATAAAAGAACTAAGATAAAACAATTTTATAACAAATTCTCTCTCTCTCTCTCTCTCTCTCTCTCTCTCTCTCTCTCTCTCTCTCTCTATTCGAACTGTTTTTTGGAATACTTGGATTTTATGTTCTTCTAAAGATGAGACAGCTGCACTGAGTAATTTATCAAAATGTATGTATCTTCCACGGAATATAAATGTATTTTTCTCTAGCCGCCTTAAGAAATTACTTTACCTTAAGAAAATTGTAGCAAGGCAGTTAAATCAATGCACGACCATATACGTCTTTGGAGGAAAAATGGATGGAAATCAGGATAATATACATTGCAAATTAAAAATGTAACAATGAAAGTGAATGTTGTATTACCCTAGGTCTTTTAAAAAATACATCTTAAACGCCTTTCACCTTGTTCCTTTATAATTATAGTCCTACGTGTACGCCATACACAGCTTTTTGATTTTTGTTTCCATTTCTCCTGAAATAGTTCTTACAAAAACCCTGGTAACACATACCCTTCCCATAATCTTATTTAATATTAAACCGTCGGTTCCATGTTCTTCCCCTTCACTCAAAACTGTACCCGAAGAAATTTTGTACTTAAACGAGGGTTGAAATCGATTTGATCGGAATAAACATGACAGAATACGGTGAGAGCAGAATCTGTAATGGCGCATAGGAACCCGAGCGACAAAAAAAAAAAAAAAAAAAAGAAGAAGAAGAAGAAGAAGAAGAAGAAGAAGAAGAATAAGAAGAAGAAGAAGAAGAAGAAGAAAAGAGGAACAAACTGGCAAATAGAGTAGGGTCTAATCTTCAAGAAATCAGGAGAGCTGCCTCTGAGGCTAGGGAAGGCTATCGAATTAATAATGAAAGAAAGAGCATTGTAAAAAGTTTGACCATAATTATCATTACAACTTGGCGTTAGTGAAAAACGTAAAAGGAAGATGGCCTTTCATGATGGAAACAAGTAAACCGCTGCCAGATTTTTTATGTTTGGCAAAACTTTTAAGCCAAAACAAGACATGTCTCAGTGAGACATCGAGGAAGGAAAGAGAAATAAACATAATTCAGAGTATCTCATGATGCCTGACAGTCCGAGATTAAAAAAAAAATAGTAACAAAATTAAATCCAATAAGAAGGCAACGCACACATCTCTGTACCGTAAGAGGTCATCTAAACACACACGTACGAGTTAATGGTATTTACATGCAAACTTATTTGCTTACAGAGAGAGAGAGAGAGAGAGAGAGAGAGAGAGAGAGAGAGAGAGAGAGAGAGAGAGACTAAACTCAACAGATACATCTCTGATCCTCGACAGAGCCAGACGCCATAACCCGGGTACAGGCGAGAACAGCGCAGCACCGTCTTCCAGGCAGACTTAAATAAAACAACAACGAAAAGGATCTTTGGAAGAGAGAGAGAGAGAGAGAGAGAGAGAGAGAGAGAGAGAGAGAGAGAGAGAGAGAGAAGGAAAAAAAAAAAAAAGTCCCGCAGGGAAGTTTTATCAAGAGTTCCAGCCAACTAGTTTCTGCGAATTGTTAGGGAGGTGCCCAATTAAGTAAAAGTTGAATACTCTCTCTGAATAATGCAGCAATGGAAGAAGAAGGGGATGAGGCACAAATGGAAGGGGGATAGATTTAAGAGAATGACAGCGAGTAAGAAATTAATAATAAAAATATTTAAAAGAACCAGAAGGCTCAAATAACAAGGAGACGCATATTTTCAGTGCATTATTTAAATGGTAAGCGATATCCCCCAAATACCAGCTTGTACGTGACTGTTGGTAAAGCGTAGGTACAAAAACACACAAACACACACACATACATACATAACACACAGGAATTACTTCAGACAATTATAAACGGAAGCCAAACCAAAGGAAGCACACAGATCACAAGGGTCCAGGAACAGCTCTCGTCCCCCCCATTAATATGGATGGAGGAAGACGTCTGGAAGTGAATATTTAAAATAACACCCACTGCTTTTACTTTCCAAAAGGGCCGTCATCACCCAAAATCGTGAGTTTCAGAGTCTGGGATAACATCCGCGAACCCATTCTTTCAAACATGTTACGAAAGATCGCTGGAACGTTTGGTAGGGTTGGAGTCAGCTTTGAAACCAGTGAAGTTTCTTCTGTTTAAAAAAAAAATAAATAAATAAATAAAAACTTTATCAGCTTAACTGGGCAATATGGAATGGTGAGGGGAAAAGGAAGTTACATTACATTTTAGATTCAAGTAAATGGAGAGTAAAGTAGTAATGATTGGAGTGATGACAGGTGTTGGTAACTGAAGTTAAATTAAGAAAAGACTTTATCTCTGGGATAACAAGGGTTCAGAATGTGGCCGCGATTGTGAAGATGCATGGTAATGAATAGGAGGTCGCGAGAATACCATAAAAGACGAAAGTAAATAAAAAAAATGGATACGATTAAGACAGAAGTATACTTGCGAATCGAAAAGGAGAATAAAAAAAAAATGCGTATGACTTGAGTTTGAAAAGAAAGGATCATGTAAGGAAGAAAAGATCGGCGGTTATCGAGCAGTTCCGAGAAAGATGCAAGGAAACTATAAAAGTAAATTGATCAATAACTTTCTGAAAGAGAACTTTGAGCAGATGGTAGAGTGACTGGTTAGGTATAAAAGTAAGAATTTGCCATGACATCTTCTGTCTCTATGGTTGCTAACCATTCAATGATTGTGTTCTGTCTCCCTGTTGCCTTATCATTCACATGAATTCAGTGATAAATTTCGGGATAGGAAGATGCATTGTGGTAAGAAGGGAATATTTGGAAAGTATAACAGTTGTAAAAAAAAAAAAAAAAAAAAACCTGAGGACATGGTGTGATAAAAAAAAAAGGGTATAAATGAAGGAACGAAAGCTTCCTCCTTCCACCCCTCTCACAAAAAAAAAATGCGTTCAAGAATGTGGGGAATAAGACGCAGTAAAAAAATAAAGGAAGTAATAACATGAAAAGTACCGTCAAAGATAAATTAAAAAAAATGGCAGCAAAGAATATACGATAACGATTTTAATTACGAATGTTAAAAGAAGAGGGAAGTTGTTGATTCAGAATCGTCAGGGGGTAAATTTTAAGAAAAATTCTAAGAAGACGGTAAAACGAAGTGAATCACAGAGCAAAACGAACGAGGGAAAACAAAGCGACTGCTCGAGACGGTTTGTAAAAGAAGCGTCTAGGGAGCCCAAAGTTGGAAAGCAGGAAAGGATATTTAAGCGAAGTTTTTTTTTTATGGGAATGAATTATAATTCTTAACTGTGGACGTCCGAAAAAAAGACTGCGAAGCTGTTGGGATAGTTTTCGCAGCAGATGTAGAATATAGATTTTCTGGCCATCAAGGACGTGATGGGAAGCTACATAATTTGGAAAGAAAATAGGAAAGAAGACGCATAAAAAGTGTCAGAAGGGCTAGAGTGGTTAAAATAAACAGGCAGCTGTATTCAACAAGAAAAACTTGTTGCTGATGACGACTCTGTGAAGAGGGTTTTCGTAGGTGATTCAAATATCACTTTATTTTGCCATCTTTCATAGAAGTCACTCCTTAATAATCTTCAATCAACAACTTCCATTCTATAACATTCACAGTTACAATCATTATTGTATGTTCTTGGCTTCCATTTCTTATTCATGGCCGTACTCATCGGATTATTCACCTTCATCTATCCTGTCCTTCCTCTTCTACAACCTCTTATTCTCCACATTCTCGAACTCATTTTTTATCACACTACATCTCACACATATATCTATTGAAAAAATGACAAATGTCGCCAAAAGTTATAGTGAATAGAGCATAACACAAGGGAAGGTACAGCCTAACCTTGTTTTACCTAACCTATCTTACCCTTTGGGCGAGGTGTACTACTTGGCTCGGTAAAATAGGTGACGGTGGTTTTTACAGGGTTACGTCCTAACCTAATATAACCTAGGCTGGGGATTCACTCCCCCTCATAGCCCTTGTAACCTTCACCTTGGATGTAATGTGTGGCAGTGGTACTTTACAGGTAGACATCATGACCTGGCCTACCCTAACCTAACTAACCTGTTGCAGGGTGGAATATCCTACCTGGCTGGAGGCTTCGACGCCTGGTCCCCTAAAACCAAGAGTCGAAAGCGTAGCAGTGGACACAGACAGGCTTGCTAAAGGAGTGATCATTCATATAAATGGTGTATGATTAAGCCTGGGCAATTTTGCAAGGCTTTTAGGGCACAAACCTATTGTAAGCGGGTTATTAATCAATTGCTGTGATTCTGGTATGAATAAATCTTAGAATTAGTAGGAATAGTAGGAATTCTTGATAAGTGTACTTTATATTTAACTGCACCAATTGTAAATCTGAGTTAAAAAGAAATGAGCGTATTCTTGTCTTAACACAAAGCTGGACGATCAAACATTCTAGACTTAGTTTCGTTGGCCCTTCTTTCCTTTCTCTAATAAATAATAAAGCTGACATTTTTATGCTGTCACATTTCTGTTCTAACTCAACTTCATCGGTATTTTTCTGTAACCGGAGTAAATTTGCCCTAATATGTATATAAATTCTTTCAATTTAAGGTGCTACCAGTAACCTTTTGTCTTGTATGAATGGCTAAAACCAACACGCACGCATATATAGTTTGCATGCAAAAGGACTAATGGATATTTTACTCACATACTTCCAAACATTTAAGTATGACAGGCCATACCTGTGGAAAGAGAGAGCATTACTTATTATTTGAAAGCGAGAAATGAAGTACAAAGATTTAAGATACATATTTTGATAAACAGTTGTGTATTAAAGCATGTACTCAAGAAAAGCTTGAATTTTTAATAAATTAATGTTGTTTTTACCAAACCATTCAACCTTTTCCTTTCCACTATGGCGGATATTACCATAGGTCATTATTTACTGGCTGTAAAGTGAAGCATCAAAACACAGTGGAAATGACACTTACATTACATTTCATCCCCGTCATTCATTTCGTATAATTACATATAAAGCCAACGCCTGCACACAAATAACCGTTGGTTCACTTCTGACCTTACTGAGAATATATAGCAAAAATAACTGTGAATGCTGTCACGCCTCTGGGAAACACAAATGATCTAGCTCTAAATCCTCCAACCGTTATGATCCTTTTTTACAATACTCTGACATTAAAATCTTTATCAACGATGCTGACGTTTGTCAGTGAACTGCCAAATATCCTATCAAATGCAAAGCAGTGTATCTCTGACACTGCATCACACAGACAATCGTGGAAGAGTTCTGAGAAGGGAACCTACCAGAATATATGCACATAAACACGCCACGGACTCAAGGTAAATGTCACCAGAGGGATCTTGCATTTCACAGCTCTTTGATCACTAGAACAAAGCAATATAGTTTATGCAAAAGATTAATGAACAATGCTGTATTCTACACAGTCACTGAAGTCATTTGATAATTGACATATACCAACTGTTAGTAGTTAATGGATTTGAATCAAAGACCCAGTAATTCTGTAAACTTGGCGACACGAAAACATCATCTTAACCACTGTGTGTGTGTGTGTGTGTGTGTATGTGTGTGTGTGTGTGTATATATATATATATATATATATATATATATATATATATATATATATATATATATATATATATATATATATATATATATATATTGCAATCTTTTGTCAGTGGACTGGATATTTTGAAGAATTGAAGAATTCAGGGGATCGAGAGGGTAGGCAAGTCTGATTGCTACAATGTTGTAGGGGTTATTGTAAAATTGACATTGTTTTTGAAATCCCTCCTAAGGATATAGAGGAGAAACTAAGAGGATGAATGTTATAAATAAACCGAGGCAATTAATCTGCATCACGATAGTGCAGGTATGACTGACTGACTAGCCAAGATCGCCTACGGTCGCATTAAGGAAATATTTCACAGGAATGGGTGATAGGAATATTAGGAAATTTTAGGTGACAGCAGTGACCTAGGGTTCGTGCCCTCGTTAAGGTGCCCAGATGATTTCCGATGAGGAAATAAGATAGTACAAGGGTTGACAGGGGAGAAATAAGATAGTACTGTACAAGGGTTGATAAGGGAGAACGCTGGCCACACAATCACTGGACAATCCAGGGTTTTTTATGGGACGGGCCCTTTCGCTTAAAAAAAATCTTTCCTCAGAAAACCCAGCTCTTCTCCCGCCTTCCCCTTATCCCTTCCAATGCATCCGAATTATACACCTTTCCCAAGTAACTATCCTCATCCAGTCTCTTCTCGAGGCACAGCAACTTAAAATTCACTTTTAACATTTCAATTCCATATAGACTAATCAAAATGTTCATTTCAAAATCTTACATTTTATTTTAGGAATTTATATTCAGTATTCCAACTTCAGTTCCAAGAGGTGAGTTTGCTTGACACTCCCATCACTTACACCTTCTATATATTTTGCAGAGATCATTTCCCTCCCTTACATAAGTCATCTAATCCCCATGTCTTAGCTCCATAAACACGCACACACATTATATATATATATATATATATATATATATATATATATATATATATATATATATATATATATATATATATATATATATATATATATATATATATATATATATATATATATATATATATATATATATATATATATATCTAAAATGCAATATCATAGGGCACCAAAAAATCAGTAATCCGTCACTTATAAATCTGTTCTATCTATAAAACTTCTATCACTGGCGAGGTTTATATTACACGCTTGTAGAAAATGGAAACAAGGCACCAAGTTCCTAGCTTTGAAAAATGAAAGAAGAAAAAAAAGACCAAAATGCATAGGTTGGAATAAAGTAAACATTGCAAAGGAAACTTATTGGCGTGAAAAAACCCACGAACAGCTGAAGCATGAAATTGCACAATAGACGGAATTTATTCAATGTGGTCTTTTTATGCAAACTATGAACGCTTTGTGGGGGTGGGGGGGGGGGTAGGGGAGTAAGAGCTCGGACTCAGGACTCCTTATATAAGATCAAGGTGCAGATGTGTGTGCGTGTGTCCATGATGAAACGACACGAAGGAAGGACCACTGAGCATAAATCAAAAGAAAACTAGATACTTCCGTCTATGAGAGGAATGCTGAGTCTACGAGTAGACTGAAATATATTTTGTAGACCGCAGGGTGGAAGGTCACTGTCACCGGATCTTTGTTGTCATCCAAAGGATTGGATAGCAGCTGACCTTTACTTCACATAAAATGTGCTTGTGATATAAAAAGCGTCCTATTTGACCTTTATTTTCTAAGAATAACCTTGACTTCGACCCCACCCTGCACATCGGTTTCATTGCTGGAGTATGGTTGTCAAATGTGAAGTCAGCCTCTCTCTCTCTCTCTCTCTCTCTCTCTCTCTCTCTCTCTCTCTCTCTCTGATTTTTAAAGAGGTTAAATTCCTATTTACACTTTGACCTATCTATGTCCCTGAACTTGTTGTCAATCTTCACGTCAGCTTCATTATGCAGTATGCATGTCGAATACGAAGTTTAAACTAACTCTTATATTTTGATGTTTGTGTTCAAGAGTAAATTCCAATCTGACCACAGACTTTAACCCTTGAAACAGATACATAAACTGATCAGTCAGCAGAGACGGAATATAAGGAGGATGATGTTTTTATTCTGAAAGATATTAATATGCGTCTTTAAAAAACTTTAACCGAGATTAAATTCCAATCTGACCACAGACCTCTATGCGTGACTTTAACCCTTGAAACAAATATATAAAATGTCAAGCCAGCATAGATGAAATATAAGAACGGTGATATTTCCATCATGAAAGATATAATATGATTCTTTAAAAAACTTTAACCTAAGGCAAACGGACACACTCACAGATCAATTAACAGACGCCCTTGAATGGTAAACCGAGGTATAAAAATAGATGCAGATAAACCTCACGCTTGGGATGGCTTGCCTTTCACATATTGCCACCTCAGTTCGGAAATGTGAAGATGATCTCTCCATTATTCTGTCGAATTCTGCCACCAGACGAGGAATTACTCAGATCCGTAGACGAACAATCCATTCACTCGTATGGGTAATGCATGTTGCAGCCAAAAATATCTCAGTCTAAGAACAACATAGTATACAGTTGGGTTTAAATGTTTTATGACGTGCCCTATGAAAACTCAGATCTTCGACGCGTATGGGAATGAATGATTCAGGTGGCGGTAAGGAGCGAGAATCTTTCTTGTCTACCATTTTTGGGGGTTATTGTATAGGCCTTTCAGCTTTGCTGCTGAGGAACTGCATATTTCAGATTACTATAATCATTTCTACAGAATTATCCCTTTTCCAGGATCTCAACCTTAACCGTGGATTTTCAGACTAATGCACTCGCATCTCTAAAACAATTCTTCTCGACTCGCTTCTATTTTACATTTTTTCTGTCTCCGCTGCAAGGTGATATAGCTATCTGTTTCTACTAGAATAATTTCTCCTCAATCCGGGCGCCCCCAGAATAAGGTATGATTATTTATACATTCATCGCCTTGAAGTCAATATTCTCAGGGCTGGTCAGTCTAGAGACAGTTTATCTCGTCAAAGTTCTGACTGGCAAACTATTTACCGTCCTCACATCATTTATACTCTCTCTCTCTCTCTCTCTCTCTCTCTCTCTCTCTCTCTCTCTCTCTCTCTCTCTCTCTCACACACACACACACACACACACACACACAAAAGGTGGATAGTTTAATCTTTCATTATCTTTGCCTTTTTCTTCTTCTTCCTCTTCTTTGAACTTTGAACTTACATACTAATGCATTTATGTACTACCTCTCAGCCGAATCATAAAAATAAAAACACGCAAAATATTTGAATATGCCTGTTGTTTACGATAAAGGTCGACTTTGGATACCAATGAGAGAGAGAGAGAGAGAGAGAGAGAGAGAGAGAGAGAGAGAGAGAGAGATTCAAACGTTCAATCAGGTCTGCCTCCCGATCCTACTTATTAATGAATGGCACCAATTTACCAGCCCTGTTGTGCCGTTCCCTACGACAAAAGAGAGGACAAGAAAATTACAAATGGCCGGGGGCGGGGGCGGGGGGGGGGTGAACGGAGGAGGTAACGTGTAATCAGGGAGAGGGCTCCGGACCGAATGGTTCCCAATCTGATAAATACATCATCGCAATGCTGCTCGATTTCAAATTCCCGATTCTCGAGAATTTCAGATTCTTCGCTCTCGACAATTCGGCGGTCGGTCATGAACTTTGAGAAAGCTGACAACAGAAAGGGAAACGAAGAAGAAGAAGAAGAAGAAGAAGAAGAAGAAGAAGAAGAAGAAGAAGAAGAAGAAGAAGAAGAAATTCTTCGGCTTTCCCAAAGTTTAGCTAACCGGTGGTTTTTCGAAGCAGAGATTCGTGAGTTCTGGAACGCTGTAGAATGTTGCATCATTCTCTCTCTCTCTCTCTCTCTCTCTCTCTCTCTCTCTCTCTCTCTCTCTCATCATTAGAAGTGAGTTCATACATTATTGTGATGAGAATAACACAAAGCAATTCCAGAAAAAAGATAAAAATGATGTAAAGCCTAAAAGTTAAAAATATTATTATTATTATTATTATTATTATTATTATTATTATTATTATTATTATTATTATTATTATTATTATTATTATTCATAATGAGCATACATTCGCATGGTATAAGCCACTTTTGTCTCAAAATTGCGCAAGCTTCCACAAAATACAATGCCAATAGAGAAAAAGAGCAAGACTCTTTTGCATATATTGAAGCTAAAAATACGTCTAGATAGGAATGACTTCTAAAAAAAAATACACATACACACACACATAAATATATACATACATACACACACACAAACACACACACACACACACACACATATATAAAAAATATATATATATATATATATATATATATATATATATATTATAGATGTGTGTATACAAACATACACACACACACGCATATGTGTGTGTGTGTGTGTGTGTGTAACAATGAAGCACAGGAACCAAAACCGAAGGTAGTGTAAGGTCGCTTTGCAGAGGCTATTACACAATCTACGGTTGGAGAAAAAAAATTATATGACTCAACATGACATAATACAAATACAAGTGACATGAGATAACAAAGCCACCTCAAACATCTCAGGCAATCTAGACAGTTCAGTCAAATAACTGAAAGTTCTGAGGGCGCCAGCTTTTTAGAATGTTGATACAAAGAAGAGGTTCATGGAAATAATGAACCACGGGCAAAGAAAGTGATGAAATCACAAAAGGGCGTAGCAAAGCCCGGCCAAAAGAGACAGATATGGAGGTCAGGGGATACAAGGGAAGGGACAGGGCGTAGGGCTTTACTCCGCAACCTGATAAATTATGATGAAATCGAAAAGTAGAAGGAGGAGTCTTTTCTCAATCAGATGGACTCTGCAAAACATCATCTTTTATCATCACCATATAAAAAAAGAATATAAGAGACTGTGTAAATGCAAGGTAAATCTACTCATAGCAACTATAAGTACAACTTCATCATTTAGAACAAGCAGATTGTGTGTCACAGCTTCATGAGTCACACCAATCAAAACCTACCAATCATAATGATACTAAGTAGGGACGCACTGAGTAATGGATAATCCACAGCCAAAAACCACCGTTATTAAGCCCAACTTCCCCTTCTGATAAACGCTCCAATTTTACACGAGACCCATAATAAAACCAATTTGGTGGGGAGATACAATTGACACCATGACAGTCGCTTCACAGATTCTCTATTTAGGGAGTTTTTTTTTTTAATCTCATTACTGAAATATTGTAACTCGCCTGCCTTTACACCACCTAGCAGAGGTCTTGAATGATTTAAATGGAAGTATTTACGTATTTTCTGTAACTCAAAAAGCTGAGAAATTTAGCCACTAATCAGTCGTCTGGATGCCAAACTGATCTGACTGAAAAACAAAGGTAAAACCAGGTGAGCAAACAACCTTCTGACAGAATCTTTCACTTTTCTTCCCTGACCCTGAAACACTTCGTTATTTTGTCAGAACCTTTCATCACATTTTTGTTTCAAAATCCCTTAATCTGTTAATGGTACATTTCGAGTATTATGATTCCCTTCGTAGCCTAGTTGACCTATCTTCCCCCAACCGATTGCATAATTTCTGCTCATAAGCCTCAGTAAGTTTAAAGTTTAACCGAATGAAAATAACGTGAGTCATGGTGCGCGATCTACTCAATAATTTCTGCAAAATCTGTTTATTTATTTTTTTAAAGGGAAAGGGCGAGTAAAAAAAAAATACACGTAGCATTAACACATATTTAGGAGCAAATCGTTAATGAGATTAATGGACGAACTTTACAAGAAAGCGGTACGCTGACAACTTGGCCTTTTCAATGAGAGCGAGCACTTATTTATATTTGAAAATGCGAGCCGCTATTCGAAGCCAATCTGGACAGCTCAGAATATTCTAACGCGCTCTCATCAATACCCATGCAACTGCATTTACCCCTCTCGCCGATGGCAATGACGACGCAATCGAACAATGTAAAAGTCAAAGATACCACAGGAAGGAAATTAGACGTGCGAGACAAATAAGTAATTTTAACCTGATTATCTCATTACCGAATTTTTTTATGAAAACATCAAATATAGAACAGAAAAAATTACAAAGTATTTCTATATCGCCTTCTATACTCGAGCATTCGCACGTGCCCATGCCCTCACAATCCTTATAATATGCAAATATAACTGAGCCCTAAATACACTTCATTAATATGGTGCTCGCCCTGACTTCAGTGAAGGTTTAACTTTAATCTACAAGAACTATAAAATAAGTAATTACTTTATCACCTCAGTAGTATGAAATAAAAAAACAATTTCATCCTTTAACTGCAACTTTTTTTTTCCATGCAACGTTGATAACAAGTCTGGGAGGCATTTCCGTGAAACTTGCCATTGCGACAGCTTGATATTTTTACTGAATATAACACTACTTCCAGCTGGGGGTAATTTTCTTTATCCACATTCATAAGCATATAAAAACAATTCCTAATTGCTTCTATACTTACTGTATACCTCTGCTAGTCGATCCAACTGTGACAAGGGAACAGAGTGAGGTATAGTGATATATACATATTTACAAGTATTATATATATATATATATATATATATATATATATATATATATATACCACATTACCACAGGTGAAAAATAAGAGACGGGGTGTAGGTCCTGACCGGTTTCGACTTTATTTCGTCAATGGCTTGGAAATAAAGTCGAAACCGGTCTCTTATTTTTCACCTGTGGTAATGTGTGATAAATGAATCACGTACAAAAGTGATAATAATCATATGTGTGTGTGTGTATATATATATATATATATATATATATATATATATATATATATATATATATATATATATATATATATATGCGTGTGTGTGTGTATGTGTGTGCGTGTGTACCTAGTAACGTTAATGCACCAGAAGATTTTAGCACGAAGCAGCTTTTCGTTCGTAGTGCAATATGAGCAGCACATACAATGAAACTGAATATTAAGGAGTAAAAGGTTGAGACGTTAAAGCCAATCAATTCTTTTCACTTATTAATAGATCAACCCGTGGCCAATCCACCCCTCTATATTTCTCGCAAGAAAAGTTTCAAATCGCAGTTTAATCACAAAAGTCCCAAAAGAATATAACTTAGGGGAGATTTGTTTTGAAAAATTACTAAATTCCAGCTAAAGGTGAGATACAATCGGATCCCTGCGCGGAGACAATTTGGATACTTATCTTTTCGTTTGGAAAACTGCGGCGTTGCAAGATTATATTCACTGAATGTTGCGCAAAGGGTGATTTAGTCTGTCCATGTAACATTAAACATCCATAACAGGTATACAAAATATTAGGAGTAAATATTTTCTTCATAATTTGCCTGTCGACGCTGAAAAACTGCCTGACGTAATAATCTACTTTACTCTTTAATCAAGAGCTTTAGTTATAATAACTCCCTACTAAAAACTAATCCAAGCACATCTCATCTAATCTATGAAAGCAGAATAAATAAAGGTGAAATGCTAACACGTTTTCTAACTCATTACAGTATCAAGCTATTCCATCAGAACTGGAACCTAATCAAAAGATATTACGTCGTTTCTTTTCTGTACCTACTTGGCTTTACAGTGGTAACTTAATGAAACTTTTACTGAAACCAGTTCATGGGCCAGGAATACAGCCACTTTGGATATGGTGTTTAGGCCTGACATTTTGTGAACTGTAAATGAGCAAGAGGACGGTGGAGAAGGCTAATAGGAAACGGCGACTCCATATAGAAATGGGCACAGATGAAGACAAAGGAGAAGAAGAAGAAGAAGAGAAATAGAAATGGGCAAAGATGAAGATGAAGAAGAAGAGGAGAAATGAGCAAGGGTTCAATTTCTTATTATCAGTTCAGAAACTTGAGTGTAATCTGCAAACAGATAAAAATAGTAGGCAACAGACAAGTCGAAAACATAATCAAGAAGTATTACCAATACAGTTCTCACTCATAGCACATAAAGTCCCTATTTGCCTGCTAAAATTTCCCACGATTTTTCAACTACAGACCTGAGAATGATATGCATGATATCGCAGGTTTTTACGTAAAAGTAATCATCAAAGCCTAAGCATAGCCTATATGATATCCCAGATATCTAATTCAATAACCATTCTTTCTGGCCAAAGTAGTTTATACCAAATAATAAGATATATGTTAGACATCTGCACCCACTGTGTAGTTAAATACTAACAAAAAAGTATGTAAATTTTCTAGAACTTTTATGACTGTGCCTGATAGAGTGAGAAATGCTGTGATTGGTGTGTACTGTGCAAAGGGTTTTCTCCAACAAAAGGAAGAGGTTGGAAAATTAAGTCAGTAAATTAATTCTAACAATTGCTAAAAATCTTTATTTTCAAAATCGAGCTGTTGAGCTACTTCAGCCTAGAGCTTCGTGGGAATTTGTGTCGTCTGTGGAAGTGTTTAGGAAATTTGTGTCGTCTGCGGAAGTATTTAGCAATATTTTCTTTTGATTAATCTCTGGAGAATATTACTTTTCACGGTAAAACATTGATTTTTGTATCGCTATTAAGCTGCAGTGGTGTAACTCATTGCAATACAGTCAAGAAAAGAATATCAGCAAAATATCAACGTTTTACCTGACTGTCAAATGTAAAATAATGATGATGTTTTTAGTTTGCACCATGCAAAGCCAATATGAATTACCTTTCCGAAACTATATACTTTACATAGTAAACAACAGGAAAAACACAATTTTTTTTTATGCCTGCGAGACCGTGTGTGGGTGGCTGCAGTTACATACATGCGCCATGATGTTATTTGCCACTTAATCTTCTTCTTTTAACGTGCTTTTATCCATTTTTTGTATGGGGTAAGCACGATGCCTCCATTTTGAAGGACTTTGATTTGGCTTTGGGGTAGACCGTAACCCAGCAGCGAGGAGATTGAGCGGTTAGGTCGACAGTTCGAGACGTGTGAGGTGTCTGTTATGTTTTTAGGAGATGTTGGAGTGGCTTTGTTTGTTAACATTGGTAAATATACAAATCATAATATAAGAATATGTGATGAAAAGTATGACGCAACGCATTTTATATATGTGTGTATATATATATATATATATATATATATATATATATATGGGTATATAAATAAGCTGTAGCTCATGTAATTGTGTTATTCCTCCATGTACACACAAGTGTGCTGCAATGTGAATAACCAACAAAACAGTTATCATGTATAAGACAACACAGTTCCATGTACTCAAGGTTAGCCATTACATATGCTTGTCTAAAACTAGTTTGCTTGTGTCTGAAGAGTAAAGCAGTTTTCTGTCAGATGTGATAAGAATGATTGACTTTGATATTTACAACCCTTCATGACTGCTGTTCTTAGTGTGCAAAATTTGACTTATATCTCAAGTGACTGACATTAGATATAATTAGATTAATTTCCATCGTTCTTCTTACAAAGATGTCTACCCTTGGTTCTGTGCAGAAATGTCGTTGCCACTTTTGAATGCAGTTAAATTAACTTTTTTATTTTTTTCATTTGGGAATATGTAATAAAAATTGAAAAATTTGGGATTATCCTTATCAATGCGTCAAACAGTGTAATGAACATTGTACAAATTCAGTGAAAACATTCAAACATGCATTATCTTCCTAAAATTGACGAGCTTTCTTACTGATTTCTATATATATATGCATACATATATAATATATATATATATATATATATATATATATATATATATATATATATTTTTTTTTTTTTTTTTTTTTTTTTTTCAAGTTTATCACATATAAAATGCTGGACCCCTTTTTACTGCCATAATATTCCTTAGCCACTGACTGCATAAGCTCGCAGAAAAAAAGAAAGGTAAGAAACGAGGTACCTGGAG
>NC_089790.1:8320000-8375000 GCF_040412425.1 Macrobrachium rosenbergii | reverse complement strand
GGGCGGTGTATGTACTTAGCAGAACAGAGGATAGTACCATGACAGACTACAGTGATCAAATGCATCTACTTTAACGTTACAAGCATGCACATAACAAGCAAGCACACTGGCTTGTGAAGCCCCTGATATATTTCCGATGTCCATAAATGAAGTATTTTCCTTGAGCATTTAATAAAAATCATCTGAATTTAGGCAGTTAAACATTTGATACAATTTCATTGCAAAGGTCGTCATTTTTTAATCATTAAGTCCAGGGTGATCGTGTTGATATTCATCAGTATTATCATTATCATGAAACTAACAAAACACTGTGAGAGAGAGAGAGAGAGAGAGAGAGAGAGAGAGAGAGAGAGAGAGAGAGAGAGAGAGAGAAAAGCAAAACACACACACACATATATATTACATATTATATACATATATAATACACACACACACATATATATATATATATCAGTATATATATATATATATATATATATATATATATATATATATAATTTTGTTTGTTTGCGCGTTGATGACTCATTTCTGCATGTTGTCTGCTGTTTGCAATATATCCCTCTCTGCATGTGAACTGAGATCTGCAGAAACTCATTTAATATTTAAATAAGAAGATTAATCAAGCCTCATAAATACCGATTACTGAAATCAACCGTTGCCTCTAATATACCACAAGACATTACACGCCGCGATTTCATCATTGAAATTAGCCATACTTTCACGGGCTTCAAGAGTTGAGGAGAAAGACCACAATATTAACGAGAAACTGAATCTGACTGCAAGCGTCCAACACCTAAATGATGATCACAGATTAGCAATTCGGTATATGTGTCATGAATGTTTAATCATGAAGTAATCTATCTCTTTAATATTTTCACAGTAATTACTTTTATCTTGACTATTTTATATACAATCTTACATGTATACAGCATACGGGTATCCATATATGCATGGTTATATCATTTATACACGAGAGACTTTAATATATAGGTGTTTTAAAGTACACTGTCTTAACGGATAAAAAAAAAAACTGTTTTCTAAAAACTGCGAGTCAATGTCCTGACCGGTATATATGTCATACATGTTTAATCATGAAGTAATCCATCTTTTAATATTTTCACAGGAACTACTTTTATCTAGACTATTTTATATACAATCTTACATATACACAGCATACGGGTATCCATATATGCATGGTTATATTTAAACACGAGAAAATATAAAATATAAGTGTTTTAAAGTACACGATCTTAACGGATAAAAAAAACTGTTTTCTAAAAACTGCAAGTCAATGTCCTCCTCAGATAAGACAGGAAGAGGGTAAGAAGCAACCTCTGCTGAAAGAGAGACATGCCATTCTTCCTTCTATCGGGAGACTAATACCCAATGAGTCCAATCTCATTTGGATGATGACATGGATCTAATTCACCAGCGAGATAAGTCAGGGGAACTTTTTCGCGAATTCTGGCATTATTATAATCGATGGTGAGGGATGGCGGATGACTTGCCATCAATCCAGTGGGGGTTTTCAGATTTGGTTCAGAAATGGATGCTTCGCAGGATCTTCCAATTTTTGCAAGAGTGTAGCCAACAAATAATGTAGGACTGTTTGTGTTTTTGCCAATAAGGTTAATTATACATATATTTTATGTGCGAGGTGCACCTTTAACTTGTAAGAAAATACAAAATAAAAACCCGTTCTTATGACATTCAATAATCTAGAGGAATCAGTAGAGTTTCGAGCCCCACTAAGCTCTTCTTCTGGAGAAAGTATTACATTACGGAAAGCAGCTAAAAGTCAACTTGAGTTGACGGAAAAATAAAAATGAGTACGAACGACATCAAGAAGCGTATCAGGATTTTATAAGAATAAAAGAAAATAAAATTACCTGTCTGATTCAAAGAAGCCCGTGGACTGCCAATGCAAATCATGAAAGTATTTGCCACCTATCGAGCAAACACCTGGACGTGACTAGTAAGATATGCCTGAGGCTACGTACTGAACTTTGCTTTGTTCTATACTACAGAGAACAGAGTGGAAATAGTAAAGAACTATGTAATTTGGAAAAGTCATGTAACACTGCAATGGAAGGCGTGAACATAATTAAGGAAACTGTCTACGCAGATACAAAAATGCCTGGTACTCTAAATGCCCCCAAAAGGTTCTTGGTAACCATCAATGATTTAAAAGATTATATATATATATATATATATATATATATATATATATATATATATATATATATATATATATATATATATATATATATATATATGTGTGTGTGTGTGTGTGTGTGTGTGTGTGTGTGTGTGTGTATGACGAGAGTTAACAAATCCGGTGCATTAGTTATTCAGTCAAATGGACAGGGCAAAAAGATTTGCTTTTTTTTTCCATAATACACTAGAAAGATATACTGTATAATGGCGTCCAGTTCTATAAAGGTATGCTTTCATGAGAATATGAACCTCAGCCAGGGAATGTATAAACTTCATCCATTTCTTTCAGAAGAAATAAGTAATATGTAAAGATTTTAATGGAGCTATTCGACGGGAGATAAAAGGAAATATGAAACTGTCCACATAGATGAACAAGTTCTGTACATCAAGTCCTGACCTCAGACGCTGACGAGTTCAGAGCTTCTCCTCACTTTAGCTACTGAATCAGGTGTGAATATTTGTTTTCCAACCGTCTGTATGTTCGAATTTGCTATCACTGTAACATCTGCGCTGTAAATTTCTACCATAACGTTTTAGTGACTATTGCATTTTTCTGGAATAAATATATATATAAAGATTCCATTTGTCATTTTTACATTTATACGTGTATTTTTAATATCTACAATAACCCCTTAACTTCTCGACTTCCGCGAAATTTTGAGGGTGAAATGGCAGTTTTTTGGAGGTGCGTTATTTTGGCCCGTCGGATTTGCTAAAAACCTTTAGCACATTACTTACTTCAAACCTTATCATTCTTACAGTCATCACTATAATCTCTTATTATTATGAGTGACTTCAAAAACATTTGAATTTGAAGGTCAATTGCTATGAATAACTCAAAATGCAACTGAGCTATGCAAGGTCGAAGTCAAAGAAATACGAATTAAAACTTGTTTCAGACGCCGACGACTGATGAAAATGAATGAAATCAATAACTTTATCTTCACATGAAGCTCATTAAATGATTTTCTCATTATATCATAACTTCACTGATGGTTATACTGTAATATTGTAAGTTCAAAAAGGCTAGAGTTTACAAGAAAAAGCAGCGGAATTGCAGTCTAGATTCAAGAAAGCTCTCTCTCTCTCTCTCTCTCTCTCTCTCTCTCTCTCTCTCTCTCTCTCTCTCTCTCCGTTTGTGTGTGCATGTGTGTGTGTGTGTGTGTGTGTGTGTGTGTGTGTGTGTGTGTGTGTGTGTGTGTGTGTAATTAGAAACTAGACTACTTCCATGACTGCGAACTAAAACTCTGATAGGAATGCTTTTACTGCTCCATTAACATTCAGCTCGAGCCAGTGACACACATATCAAGCAGTTCAATCTAAAAGCTAATAAACTTACACTGATAAACTATGAAAGACTTTTCTCGATGAATGTCCTCCTTTCATTTGCTAATGATCGTTGCAAAATGTCCTTGAAACTGTTTCAATAATTAAAGAGTACACGAAGCACGCTCTCTCAACCTTCCCCACCTACGCTCAGTATTGAATTCAGTATTCTGCGAACATACTTATTACTGTTCTTATAACTATTCTTAGTATTTAATTGTAACTGGATATTTTTTTAATATTTTGCTTAGGGAAATATGTTACCGTTTTAATGTAATAAAACCCAAGTGATTTTTTATAAGAACTACAGTATACCATAAAACATTTTCATGCAAAAGAATAATAAATCACACTTTGCCTAAGTAATATTTTGTCCTTGTGAATAGATCAAACTGTCTTTATATTTACTTGTGTATTACTAGTAAGAATTATGACCTTTTAACACTTTTTTTTCCTTTATTGTAAATCTACTCGCTTCCTTTCATCGGCAATCGAAACACTTTTGCACGAACACGCTTCGCTGACGATTGATTTACACAAATGCAAGTAGTGAGTGCCTTAGACTGACCTTGATAATTACTGACTGGAATGAAGTCACTGGGATGGAAGGAGGAGCGGGGGTGGGGGGTTCCGAAAGTCATTAATCCAAACGAAAGTGATCAAGTATTGTTTGTTACTTTATAGAAATTTACAGTATAGTACATATAAGGTGTAGACTGGTGAAGTGAACTAATCAGATGATTAAAGAAAACTGTCACAGATCATAAAAAGTTGCATTCATTTCGAAAAGCAAAAGTTAATGTTCAGAAGCGTAGAGAAAACGTTGATGATTATGACAAAAACACGCACACACACCAACAAACACCTGAAACGAGAAAATACTACAGATTCAAAATGGAATGGGAATAAAAAAAAAAATCTGTTTTTGGTGTGCTCGTAAAAACAGATTTTTTTTTTATTCCCATTCCATTTTGAATCTGTAGTACTTTCTCGTTTCAGGTGTTTGTTAGTGTGTGTGCGTGTTTTTGTCATAATCATCAACGTTTTCTCTACGCTTCTGAACATTAACTTTTGCTTTTCGAAATGAATGCAACTTTTTATGATCTGTAACAGTTTTCTTTAATCATCTGATTATTTCACTTCACCAGTCTACACCTTATATGTACTATACTGTAAATTTCTATAAAGTAACAAACAATACTTGATCACTTTCGTTTGGATTAATGACTTTCTGAACCCCCACCCCCGCGCCTCCTTCCATCCCAGTGACTTCATTCCAGTCAGTAATTATCAAGGTCAGTCTAAGGCACTCACTACTTGCATTTGTGTAAATCAATCGTCAGCGAAGCGTGTTCGTGCAAAAGTGTTTTGAATGCCGATGAAAGGAAGCGAGTAGATTTACAATAAAGGAAAAAAAAAGTGTTAAAAGGTCATAATTCACTCAATGGAAACTTAACAGCCATTAGCAATAATCACTACATCACCAACATACCTTACAAAATACTTTCACTTTACCCTACATGCAATGAACATTCCTCAAGACTTCACTCTACCAACATACTTCTTCACATGCCTCTACTCCCAACATAAACCAGAGTCTTCATAACTTGACTCACCATCGCTTCGATATCAATCACAAAATTAATGATCAAAACAATAGCTTCCATTTCAATACTCTCTCCATCCCTTCACAGCTCAAGGCCATTCTGATGAACAAAGCTCCTAGACTCGCAATAAGTACCAATTAAATCGACATTAGCAGCGGCCATATCCCTCTTTACTTCCACTGCGTTTGTCAATCTTATTCCCGGCGACCAAATCCTGAGGGAATCGCGAAGTGGTTGCAAATATTTGGCCAAAATTAATGTTTTCAGCCAAAATTAATTATAACGGAAGTTGAATAACATCGACGACAAAACGACAGAAATTAATAAAGTTAATGAAATTAATTGTGACACGTACATAGCACCCAATAACTTCGCCAGTATGTGAAGGCAGTGTACAGGCTTTCTGCAAAGTAAGTATCTAATAAATAACATGTAAGTTAGCCGGACTCCCTTAGAAAACCACAGTCTCTTTTTCTTTCAAATTAACTCTTGAGTTTATAACATGAAAATTATCAAATGTGACCACGCAAAACAAGCTCTTAATATTCTGACTGACACTGCTTGCAGCTTACTTATTCTTCTGCTCTTTTTTTTATTTTTTCATATGTTAATCATAACTATGTAAGTCTTGCTTAATTTTGTCTCGGAGATTAGCATAATCTTCCTTTTTGCTTTATTGCAGAATTTTCGCGCAGTTCATCAGCAAAATATTTAAATAGGATTTATTAACATAATATATCTACTAACTCCAGTATGTAGAATGTGGGAGACGTAATCTGATTAGATTTTTCCTTGTTCAGTGAGCATTTTCAGCAATGATCTATGATTCTGCTACGTACAAATTCGACATTTACCATTGCGCAGCTCTTCATCGGGTGGAATTATCTCTAGTTCTTGCCTGGATCTCTTCTTTGAAATATGTTTCTCAGTACATCTTCAAAAGACCTCTATGTAATACAATAAAATGTAGAATCGAGGCCAAAGGACAAGTGCTGAGACCTATGAGGTCATTCAACGTTCAAACGGAAATTGACAGTAAAAAGGTTTGAAAGATATAACAGGAGGAAAACCTTGCAACCACACTACGATTCAACTGTTAGGAGATGAAAGAAAAGGAATATGAACGGAAGCACAGTAAAGGAATGAAAGGGGTTGCAGTTAGGGGCCGAAGGGAGGCTGCAAAGAAACTCAAGTAATGCCTACAGTGCACCGCATGACGTGCACTGGGGGGATTAACCTCCTGCGGAAGCCAAAAACTTCTGCAACGCAAGCCGCTTCATACATCTACACAGAAACCTCATCAGCAGCACTTCAAACCCTAAATATACACTGGCCCCATTCATATCTATACTGCATGCACTATCAAGCTGAATGGAAGCGGCTAGGACCTTCCTTTTTTAGGCCTCTTTCACAATTACCCAACCAGCCATTCCACTCCTCAGTACTTCACTTTGCATCTCTCTCTCTCTCTCTCTCTCTCTCTCTCTCTCTCTCTCTCTCTCTCTCTCTCTATATATATATATATATATATATATATATATATATATATATATATATATATATATATATATATATATATATATATATATATATATATATGTACATACATATAACTGAGTACACGACGACGAAGAAACTTGAAACAGCAGAAGGCAAGATCTCTCGCTTTCAATCTAAGGCATTTTCAAACATTTTCACTTTGGTTGAAAACGCCTTCGAATAAAGGCGAAAGATTTTGCATTAAGGTGCTTCATCTTTCGTTGTGGCCATAAACTTTTTATATCACGTCATTATTCCGTATCGATAAAGAAAACTTCACTTATACATATAATTACATTCTAGTCACTCGCAATTAAATTCCCGATTGCCTATGAAAATAAAGTCATAAAGTGTTACCAATCATACAAATGGCAGTCTTCAAAAATGTTTGCTTGCAATTGTCACACTGCTTACCTGGGACGCCTTGATTCACTTATATGTAAAAAATTTATTTCATACATTCCTATGCAAAGCTTTGGACCCTTATTTTGGCATCATAGTTGAATGAGCTTGAATGCAAGGTACATATGACTGCATATTAATTTGACAAACTGAAGAACTGTTGTTCTTGGAAATATTTTTCAATTATTTTTCTACTTCTTCCAATGGAAAACTTTGGCTCCCGTAGGCAAAGTTTTTTTTTCTGGTCCAGCAGTTCTTGAGAAATAAAACCTAGAAGATACCGCCCCTGTTTTCACCATTTCTTAACTATCTAATCTTGAAAGGGGGTGCGGCCACATTTGAACCTTCTTGAATTTCCTTTACCCAAGAATGTTTTGTGACCAGTTCTGCTGAATTTGATCCAATGGTTTAAAAAAGTCCAAAATGTGAAAAGTTCGCTCCAAACAGAATTTTAAGCATACATACACACATGCATACAGGCATTCTGTATATGGACACAGACATACAGACAGAAGCCTGCCCAGCTTTCACCAGAAAAGCCCACTCAGGCTTCAAGATCAGCCGAGCTAAAGTGTTCATATCGAAAAACCGATTGTGAATTTTCCAGCCATAAAGGTGGAACAAAATCATGTGGGAGGGTGTTGATAGCCCCGAAAACATGACGCAAAGCAGAAAGAGAACCCCGAGTAAGAAGCTGCTAGAAATGAAATTAAAATGGCTCAGAGTAGCGAGTCAGTGCTGATCAGAAAGATTAATTAATTCTAGGAACATTACTCGGGGTTTATCAATGACTGTCATGCAGGCCTGGGTAAAAGGAAAATGAAATTCCGGTGTGATATTTCCCTTCAAAACTGAGAGAGAGAGAGAGAGAGAGAGAGAGAGAGAGAGAGAGAGAGAGAGAGAGAGAGAGAGAGAGAGAGACCCAGTTCAAAGCGCTAGGAGTAATAAGTCTGTAAAAATGAATACACAGAATTGTAACATAAGAAGCCTTGTTTAGTTGCTTATACAGAAATGCAGTTGAAAACTAAGAATGCTTAACAATACAAGAGAGAAGATATCTAAGGACATATGGACGTGAGAGAAGCTAATGCAAGGACACCATACGAATTGCACTAACAGCAATAATAATAATAAAAAATGGGAAATTTAAAGCATCCGCAATGGAGCTGTCAAAATGACCAAAGCGAGTTCTCCATGAACAATAAAAGTAGTGGACGATGGATGATAAATCAGGAATCGCGTTTTAGAGTTAAAATTTCAAGTGAGAGAGAGAGAGAGAGAGAGAGAGAGAGAGAGAGAGAGAGAGAGAGAGAGAGAGAGAGAGAGAGAGAGAAGGCCAACGAAGGCTTAGTAAAATTATTGAACAACCTGTTACAATGAGTTCCGAAGCGGAAAGAAATCCAATGGAGGCAGTATTTTGAAGGCCGTATGAAACAAAGTTCATAAAACTAAATGCCACATGAAATGATAGTTGCCGTTAGTTTTGCCATAATCCCTGACTACTATCGTAACGGGGGAAAGGCAAAAACAACTACGAATGGTGGGGAATGGAGTGGAATGGTGATAAAGTTGAAGAATAATCTATACTTCTAGAGATAAACTTCTCCGTGGGATTGTTGAAACAGTAAAAGGGGAGAATTAAGAACCAGCAGCTTCTATATGACAATGAAATTTGTTTAAATAGTAAAAGGGGAGAATTACGAACTAGCTGCTTCTATATGACAATCAAATTTGTTTAAATAGTTAAAGGGGAGAATTAAGAACCAGCTGCTTCTATATGACAATGAAATTTGTTTAAATAGTAAAAGGGGAGAATTAAGAACCAGCAGCTTCTATATAACAATGAAATTTGTTTCAACAGTAAAAGGGGAGAATTAAGAACCAGTAGCTTCTATATGACAATGAAATTTGTTTAAATAGTAAAAGGGGGGAATTAAGAACCAGCACCTTCTATATGACAATGAAATTTGTTGAAATAGTAAAAGGGGAGAATTAAGAACCAGCAGCTTCTATATGACAAGGAAATTTATTGAAATAGAAAAAGGGCAGAATTAAGAGCCAGCAGCTTCTATACGACAATGGAATTTGTTTAAATACTTAACTTGCATATATACACTTTTATAAACTATGTTAGTGTTAAGGAATGACTTTATCCTAATCTGATATGATATCATGTGTTTTTAGAGAGGGTGAACAGTCAGAGTAACTGCTGATAGGGGAATGAGAGATACCCTTAAAATCAATAAAGAATGAACCCAAATTTCCGTAATACTAACGGATACAGAAGTTTCACAATAACTGATGACAAATCTGGCAAGCAACCTGAAAATAATATATATAATGAAATCAATCACTACTTAGAGACATTACGTCACAAAAGTGAGAATGTACCGATTAGGTTTATTAATGAAAAAATAAATAAATAAAAAAAAAAAAAAAAATATATATATATATATATATATATATATATATATATATATATATATATATATATATATATATATATATATGTGTGTGTGTGTGTGTGTGTGTGTGTGTGTGTGTTTAATTAGTGTATCTAATAAAATAGATGAAAATACTGTTATTTTTCTTACAGACACGTGGTCGCAAATATGACAGCACGCTGAATACCAAGAGATACATCGGAAAACTAAAGATAATATAAGATGAAGAAAAAGGCTGTTATGAATCGTGATGGCTTAGTCGTGTAGAGAAAACTGAAAACCAGTTACTTCATTATAGGGTTCTGCAAGTACGAGGATTGCGAAGCGAGCGAGTTGGGAATCTTTAGAACTTCTAATCATGAAGTTTGTTGGTTCTTATGTAAGCTAATGCTGATTAGTTTATTTTTACGTCTACATTACACTATTGCGGTTGTTGCACGTATCAAGAACAGGCTTTAACATCAGCTTTAAAAGAAATGGCCGAGTAGGATATAAAAACAGACAATTTCCTGGTTTCCCTTCCAAAGCTTTACAGATTATCTTACTGCTGTAAGTCGAGCTTTCATTGCGTTATTTACCGCTCAGTTGCAAGAGCTGGAGAAATCCTTTTAGCTATTTATAGAGTTCCAATTCTTTGCCTCCGTGGAATACATTACCGAATATATATTCCTGCTAGGTATATCACTAAAATGTCAATGTGACAAGTATGAAACTTTAGCAATGAAAGAAATTATTTGCATCGAGAGAGAGCTTTCAAAAACTTCATTCCTCGGACACAGGAATTTTATTTTCAATCGTATGTTTTGTTTTATCGCGCTAAACTGAATCACTCAAATATGTATAAAACGTGGAATATTTATTTTCGAACAGTTTCTCTTTGAAAATATTCATAAACTCATTATCGTGTAGACTTGTTTCTCAGGATTTAACTACAATCTCACGGATAAACTCCAGTACAGGCAGTAACTTACAGTGAAGTAACTTCAAACACACAACATAAAAATACAATTTTACAGATCAGTCAAATGTCTTCTTACAAGGACCGTTGCCTGTGCTTGTGAAAGTTTCATTAAGCAAATAATCTGACTGACGCAGAAAACAATAATCCTTTTCTCCCCATAAAAAAAAAAAAAAAGAGTCCGCGTAAAAATTGAGCGGACGACTCTGTTCTCCCTGTAGAGCTCTGAGAGCTAGTTTTCCCCCAACAGAGCCACGACAAAGAGCATAGCAGAGTATCACTCTCCAACAAAAGCTCTTTGCACGCCTACTTTCCCCGGCCGAAAACCCCTGTGCTTTTTCCCCCTAACCCTTGCATCCATTTCGATATCATGGCCACTTGGGGGATCTAGATGCCCGGTGGGTAGGAAGACCAGTGCTCGTGCTGTTGAATTTTTAACCCTCCCCCCCCCCCACCTCCTCTCTCTCTCTCTTTTTCTGGCTTTTTTTATTTCATCATCATCACCTTTCTTTTCTTTTTATTCCTCATCACTCTTCTTCTTCTTCTTCTTCTTCTTCTTCTTCTCTCTCTCTCTCTCTATTTTTCTGACTTTTTTATTTCATCATCATCATCTCTCTTTCTTTTCTTTTTATTCCTCATCACTCTTCTCTCTCTCTCTCTCTCTCTCTCTCTCTCTCTCTCTCTCTCTCTCTCTCTCTCTCTTTCTGGCTTTTTCATTTCATCATCATCACCTCTCTTTCTTTTCTTTATATTCCCCACCCTCTCTCTCTCTCTCTCTCTCTCTCTCTCTCTCTCTCTCTCTCTCTCTTTATATATACGTTTTAGTCTATCACTCTAGCATCTAGACACGCCTAGGAAACGCTAGCTGTAAAAAAGGTAACATTTCATTATTTATGACCGATAACATTCACCTATTCTGAAAACTATATTTGTCTTTGGGTACCCTTTGAATCATTAAGCATTTTCGAAGCTGTGCATCAACATTCTCAAATGACGGACAGTGTTAGACATGAAATGTAATCTGTTTAGGCCTACTTGTAAAAAGGCAAATATTAATAAAAAGGGGGGGTGGGGTGCCACACTGAGAAATGCCATCGAAGCCGGCCATTGAATCCACAGCGTTATATTATTCCAAATCAAGCAATTAACTTTCTGCCAGATATCGCTATTCAGACGACGTTAACCTGATTAAGGTCGCATAATGAACTCTAAATGCATGATTGATTTTCAAAATGCATTTGTGCTCGATTTTTACAACAATATCTGTTGGCCTTGAATGAAGTCATTAACGCCATATTCTCTTCCTGATTAACTCCAGTACTTTTACCTTTGTCAGGATAATTAAGCGACGGGAATAGAGCGACTTTTCGCTGCCTTACATCCGCCGACCACTTCGTCATAAAGAGTTCGCCTGATACATCCGCCGTCGCTATTTATTGATTTATTCTTCTCTAAAATCAGCGCATTGGGCGAGTTGCTATGCTCACAAGTATAATAATTGTTTTTATATATGCAATAAATGGACGGTAATTACGCTTCGTTTTATAAAAACGGTAATCAATCACAGACATTTTGCACTGAAAATTAAAATGTTTTTGCAACAGGTTCCTACATCTTTTCGCATTTCATTCAAGCTGCGGTTTTAAGTGGCAAACCGGCTTCCTGCGAGGGTACTATCTGACACTTGAAGTATATTTTCATCATATTAAATTTGCATACCTGATTTGACTTTATTGTATAGTGTAGTGAAAAATGGAAAATAAATTGTTTAATACTGAACACCTCGGTTCAATTTGTCGGATAAAATCCTTTCTTTGCAATTGTCCTTAGAAAAAAACGAGTAAAAAAGGCGCCGAAGTTTCTTCGGCGCAATCGAGTTTTCTGTACAGCGTATAATCATGGCCACCGAAAATAGATCTATCTTTCGGAGGTCTTGCTATAATGCTGTATGAGCCTCGGCCCATGAAACTTTAACCACGGCCCGGTGGTGGCTTGTACTATGTCGTTGCCAGGTGCACGATTATAACTAACTTTAACCTCAAATAAAATAAAAACTGCTGGGGCTAAAGGGCTGCAATCTGATATGTTTGATGACTGGAGGGTGGATGATCAACATACCAATTTGCAGCCCTCTAGCCTCGGTAGTTTTTAAGATCTGAGGGCGGACAGAAAAAAGTGTGGAAAGACAGACAAAGCCATCTCAATATTTTTTTTTTTAACAGAAAACTGAAAAAGGCGACTCAGGGACTCATTAAAATCCACTCATGCTTAAAAGTTTGATGAATGATTCTGGGTAAACAGAATTTACAGATTTATGTATTTTTGTAAGATGAAATATTCAATGGATACTGCATGTTGAAAAAGGCAGTCCCCTATGGGTAGATTACGATTTTTCAGTTCATCTATCTCTCTCTCTCTCTCTCTCTCTCTCTCTCTCTCTCTCTCTCTCTCTCTCTCTCTCTCTCTCTCAATGATTCTATACTTAGACTATCTACCGTTATATTTGAAAAATACTCATCCCTTTCACCATCATCATCATCAACATTTATATCCTCTCATGTAATAAAATGGCTTCATCTTTACTTTGCTATCTGTAACATTACATAAAACAAACCAATTAAGAAAAACACAGCTATTTAAGAAACGTAATGTGTGCACAGAAATTATTATTTCTTTGCTGGTGATTGTCGATAACTGACAATCGACATAGACCCTCAAGATGTACACCTTTTAATACCTTTTCAAAGAAATTCTATTATACTCACATGCAGGTGTTCTGCTTTGCAAAACTTTCTTCTATACATTGATGGTCTTTTTGAACGCATTCTATACGATTTTTTCATGTTCTGAATAACAGTAATGATTATGCAAACCATGAGATGTTTGAGAGTATTATACAGTGATTGGCATTCTGTATGTTGGGCAACTCTTACAAAAGACCACAGAGGACGAATAACGTTCATATTTTCTTTCTTTTATCTGTTACTGTTATTAATACGATATTTGTATTTTTAATGTGATCCTTAAGTAATGGGTGGTTTTAGAAAGTTTTAGCTAACAAATTATACTGCCTGTTATTAAGTATAACATCCTACGTAATTTTGCATAGCAGAAACTAGTACAGTGGACATTCATATTTGTTTATGCACGAACACACAAACATAGCTGAGCCTATTATGAGGTAATTTCTTTTGGCCTCTGGTATAACATAAGCTGATACAATTGGCCTGTGTTAATCATCACTGTCTGGTATTTATACTAAATATAAATGATTTTTTTTATGATTAAAATATATTATATTTTTTTATGATTTCATATCGCCTTTATATCAATTTTTCCTTGGTGCAGATATATGTTAGTTAATAAAATAATGTGTTTCACCTTCAGGGACTGACAGTTTATAGAATAATGAAATACCTGATTCTTTTGTAGGAATAATACATGAAAACGTTCTTTTTATCATGAAGCAGACGACATCGACATAAAGCTGCAAAAAGAAATAGGAATGGAAAAGAACAGACTCAATCCCAAAGAATATATATTTTACATACATACATACATACATACATACATACACACACACAAACACACACACACATATATATATATATATATATATATATATATATATACATATATATTATATATATATTAATATACATATATATTAATA
Source organism: Macrobrachium rosenbergii (assembly GCF_040412425.1). Classification (NCBI taxonomy): domain Eukaryota; kingdom Metazoa; phylum Arthropoda; class Malacostraca; order Decapoda; family Palaemonidae; genus Macrobrachium; species Macrobrachium rosenbergii. The sequence continues at coordinate 8,360,834 of NC_089790.1, read as the reverse complement.
TATACACACACATTATTACCTTTGGGGTTAAGCCGGTTCTTTTTCATTCATCTTTCTTTTTGAAGATTTTATATATATATATATATATATATATATATATATATATATATATATATATATATATATATATATATATATATATATATATCAATATCTATACATAAGTATACATTATACATATATATATATATTGAAACTTACCATTCACAGAACATATTTATAAGGCAATAAATTTCACTAAAATTTTCATAGAGAGAACTGCTCAATATAATCAGCTGACTACAACTTTAACACCAATTAAATGAGAGAGAGAGAGAGAGAGAGAGAGAGAGAGAGAGAGAGAGAGAGAACTGGGGCCTGGAACTGAGTATACAATATATCAATAAATTGAGCTTAAGAAAATTCCTTTAAATCTTTTCAAATAAAACGCAGTGCTCCAAAAACGAACTAACTCTGATTTCCCCGCATCACTCAATAATGGGAACTGCTATCCAACTCAAATAAAAAAAAAAAAGGAAAAACATAAAATTTTGCCAAAGAATCTTTATGGCTGTCATTACGGTTTTCCATCTGCACTGCAACTGGGATCAGACCGTTCCTGCTACCGCTGGCGTTCTTTGATCTCTCCCCCTCTAACCTTTCAAGATTGGAAAAATCCTCAAATCCTTCCAAAAGTAATCACAGAGATACAAACCCCTAAAAGAACTTTACTGCCGATAAAATGACCGTCGAAAGGAAAGCGGGAAACTCCGCTTCCGTATAGGGAGCAAAATTGGTTCACTTACGCCATCAGATATGATGACTGACAAATGCATTTTAAGAGGATGTCACAAAATCGATGGGAGTAATTGTGACGCAATGTTCGGTTTTTCAAAGGCTGCCTCTGTTCGTGTGGTTTTCTTTTTCCTAACTTTATTTTCGTGGTTATTTTCCTCACTGGGGTAACTCATACCTTACAATAAAACAACACGCTAGCATCACTATTTCCATTAATATCTTCATAACGGAAGGAATTATACAATATTCTAAGGGTTTTCTAAGACTGTATCTCACACACAACTATTCACTGGTACTTTTTAATTAACTCATTGCTATATGCACATGCGAGACAGGAAGTCCTTAAAAGACAATGAATAATATTAAGATAGACAAGGAAACACATTATCAAGAAATTACGTAAATCTAATTAAAAAAAAAAAGCTAACAGTAAATATTCACTCTTTTCACAATTTTAGGAAGTCAGTTATGGGTCGTAATGTCTTAGGATTACATGAATGCAAACCAAATTTAGTTTAGACAGAACATGAACTCCTGGCAATCGGCGTTGAGGTGAGGCCAGTATCTCAATACTTTTCTTCGCAATTTCTCACAAACACCTATATCCTCTCCTTACAACTGAACTATGATCACCATCTTAACAACGAATATTTCATTCTCATCCTGCTCATCTAAAATTTACAAATGCTTGATAATTTGACACAGAAACTTTCAAATCTGTCAGTAGCTGAGCGTTTGAAGTTACCAGTTGAATATACCAGAAGATTCATACCATGGGTTTGAGTACATCTGATAAGACACTGGGTGCGTATATCAGTATTGCCAGCTTTTCTCCTCTGAACTGGTAGTCAGATGTATTTTTTACTTATTTGGGAACGCTCTAAGTATTTATAGCATGCCAAGAGAGGCCTCATATCATTCTTCTTGACAGAGTAAAAGTGTTTCTTCTCTCATAAATGACCCGGGAATTGCTTCCTAAATGGATTTTCCTCTCAATCATATGGCCATTCAAGCCTCTGTGTTTTGTGTACGCTACTTTGTGCAATTCTGTCGAGAACTTTAGTGAAAGTGCCTCCACTCCATCGACTTTCCTGTAAACTTCTGACTTTTTAACTTCATTCGTCATCTTCATTATCACCTCCAATGCTGAGAGAAGCAAAGACCTTCTAAAAAAAAAATTCCACCACTCATGTCTTTTCCGTGCTTTCACTTCCTCTCTGACTCCCTACGATGCCTGTGAAAAAGCATTTTACATTTAAGATAGTGTCTCAGACACACCAATGCGCAGAAATATCAGTTAGGTCTCTCTACTTGCTGTAATGCCACAAAGGAACCGGGTCAGCAAACTGACCACCAGTAAATGCCACAGTGGAACCCGGTCAGCAAAAAAAAAAAAAAAAACAACAGTAAATGCCACAGAGGAACCCAGTCAGCAATTTGACCACCAGTAAATGCCACACAGGAACCCGGTCAGGAAATTAACCACCAATAAACGCCACAGAGGAACCCGGTCAGCAAATTGACCACCAGTAAATGCCACAGAGGAACCTGGCCAGATAATTGACGACCAGCAAATGCCACAGAGGAACCAGGTCAGCCAACTGACCACTGTAAATGCCACAGAGGAACCAGGTCAGCAAACTGGCCACCAGTAAATGCCACAGAGGAACCTGGCCAGATAATTGACCACCAGTAAATGCCACAGAGGAACCAGGTCAGCAACCTGACCATCAGTAAATGCCACACAGGAACCAGGTCAGCAAATTGACCACCAATAAATGCCACAGAGGAACCAGGTCAGCAAACTGACCACCAGCAAATGCCACAGAGGAACCGGGTCAGCAAATCCCATCACGAAGATTAGATGAACTTTAAGAACTTTGAGCTGAACTCGAACATCAAAAAACGAATTCCAAGTCGTAAAATAAAAGAAGGAACTCATCAAAAATCAATAAATGCACAGAGTTCTCTTCGGGAGCCTTGACATGAGACATCCGCATGAAATAAATGTTCTTTTAAAATATATTGCGAACAATGATAAAAAGAAAAATGGAGCACTGGTCTGTTTAAAACATTAATTGCGAAACGAAAAGATTTTGACGGAAGGCAAACATATACACAATTTTCCTGTTTCAAAATAGTTCTTAAATTAACGAACACAAATACTTATGCAACACAATGCAATAATATTCTTTTATCTGCTCTACGCACTGAAAACATTTCTCCCCAAAATTTCTGATTTTCCGCCAAAGCGTATTCTTTCTTTAAAAAAAAAATTACAGGAAAGAGAGATAAGCAGTTATTTCGTTGTCAATGCTGACAATAGCAAAAACAGAGTAAAAAACACTTAATAAATTAGAAGAGAACAAGTGCCAAGAACAAATTACAAATAAAAATCCTTCATAGCTATAATCAAAACTTGTAGCAATCCCCAGACCTATAAAATAATTTAAAAAGGTTCTATGAACAACTAAACCGGAGACAAGTGAATGAATATTCGGAGTGCCAAACTCTAAAATCAACAAACTATAAGACTAACAATCAGAAGGAAAATATCTATTGGTTACCCAGAGGACACCCGTAATCTTTACTTCCAACCTTATTTCTAAATCCGACACTAAAACTTCTTTGCAATAAAATTGTTTTATTATCCATATTTTCATTTACACTACATCTGTCTCATTATCCATATTTCCCTTTACAGTCTCTTCACGGAGACCATTATAAAATTGGAATCCTAAAAGCTGAGAACTTGGTTTTTCAGTATCAAAATTATTTACAGCCTCAAGTAATGAGACCGCCCGGTTATTCAGGTCATGATCTCCCCATTTTCCATTCATTACTATTCATGATAATATCTACGCAATCCAATGCAACTAAATCTAACCCTTATACCCTCTGGAGCAACAGTACCTCTTACACCCTCTGGAATAACAGTTTCAATCTACTTAAAGAGACCTATTCCACAAAAAAAACTTTTAACATTAAGCGAACAATCCTGAATCAGTCATACTGCTTGTATGTAAAGTACTCCGAAGAACGGCCATTTTAGAAAAAAATATCAAATGCATCCCTCTTCGATCATGGTGAAGTATTACAAATTACAAATACGTTCTCATAGATATCTCCCTCTCATCAGAGTTCAAAACAAGCTTACGCCAAAATAATTGATTTAATCCCTCCCCATAAAATAATGGATTATATGTGGCACAATAGCTGGACACATTTAAAATATTCAGCTAGCCCGTGTTTTAAGGAAATCATTTATAGTTCATAACACAATAGATTTGAGATGATGATTGTCATGACTGCCTAGAATACCTAGCACTGCATCTGATGCCTGCATGTTAATGGTATGACTTTCGATACTTTCACATCTTGTAAAGTTTCCAAAAAACAAAACATCTTTTTTTTCACAATAATACAACCCTGGATCAACCATCTTAATGAAAATACATTAAAATCAACTCTCCCGTTCGGAAGATACATTAGCAAATCTGCTGTACACAATTTATGAATTGATCCAATAAACAGCATTTTCTCAAAACTCTGCACTCCGATGTTCATAAAACCACGCCTCCTAATTTGCAGCGAAAAGGAAAACATTTTCCAAAAGAAAAGGGAAGAAAAATTAAGTAAAGATGGTTTCTAATGAGAGAGAGAGAGAGAGAGAGAGAGAGAGAGAGAGAGAGAGAGAGAGAGAGATGGTGACCGGAGAGCACTCCATCAACTACCTAATGTAATAGCTGGAGTCTGGCCTGGAAGTACAAATGGACCATTAAGGGACAAAGACGCAAACGTCTTAGTTCGCGATGAGGATAAAAGAAACAGCTGGAGAGACCATATCTCTTCAGTCATTTAATTACAACCATCTCCAATCCTTCGCTTTACCCCTACTTCTTCAAAATACAATTCCTGGAACGGTGATATTCACCACCGCCCCAACACAAAAAGGTAGGTTACTGAATACTTTTATAAGACATTGTGGTTGTGTTAAGCTTTAGTGCTCTTTAAAAGGTAAAAACATTTTAGACTCAATTTTATGCTGTACTTACAGTTAAAACAATAACTAAGAATGCAAGCAAAGGCATATATACACACACACACACACACACACACACACACATATATATATATATATATATATATATATATATATATATATATATATATATATATATACACATATATATATATATATATATATATCTATATATATATATATATATATATATATATATATATATATATATATATATATATATATATATACTGTATATCTTACAACACAGTGCTGCACATACTCCCTTTGAAATTCTTTTGTATTTTTCCTTGATTCATTCTTTTTCCTTATCTCTGTGATTCAGAACACACCCCTAATCTTAAAATAACCACTTACCTCACTAATGAAACAGAATCTTTCTATAAGCTATTTACTTTAAAATCGCATAAACTTTCCCTTTTTTCTTAATAAATTTCACAGATGTTGTTCATTGGTGAGTATCCCTTGGCAAAACCGGGAGAGGAGAGACTTCACTGCATCCGCCTTCCACAGTCAATAGTTCTACAAAATCATCTTAACCTGTCACCTTTCTCCTATTTACATAAGAGTGCCTGATAGCCTTGAAAAGATCATCACAGCAGAAATATCCAAGAAAGCCACTTTTTTAAGCTAGAAAATATGAGAGTCCACAGAGTTCTTCACATCCTTCTTCTCTCTCTCTGTACAGGTTATCAGAAACGCGTGAGGTCATAAATGAAACTTCTCCGTATACACACTACGAGGTCTATAAGATGACGGAGCGCATCTGCCAGCTTCTGGTGACAGAAGCAAGGATCCTCTACCGTTCACTGGTGTCAGAATCTGGAAAATCACATCTGTCTGACTTAGTCATGCCAAAGAGTAAGTGGCCTGGATTGACACTTGACCTTGATAAGGGGCAGGCCTTCCTAACGACCATCCCAAAAGAGGTCAAATAACCCTTGTGGGGTCAGGAAATACTAGTATGGCCAGATTACAGAGATCCATACAGCATCACCACCTATACAGCAGTTCAGACCTCTTCCTCAGGCGAAGGTTCAAAGGCCACTAATTCAGTAACAATTCAATGTCTACCTTGACTAATTCCTCACTTGTGTCGTGGGATACTGCTGCAGTCTTTTGTTTTGTATTCTGTACAAATGTTGACCAATACTGCACAGGTTGTATAACTTCTGCAAAGTCCGATAACTGACAGAGATAGCCTTTTCCAGACTAACCCACCCAGTTTTCAGTCTTCTTCCAACTTTGGCTAGATACTATTGTTCAAATAAGTTACACAAAAACTTTAAACACGCCTGCGCACGTTGGAACCTAAACGCTCTGCAACAATATGAATATTATCAATTGGCACAGTTGGGTCTTAACTTCTCAGATTCCTGACATTTTCTTGGATATGCATATAACTGAAATATATGAGGAAGCCGCCCCAAACCACGCATACACACAATTAACGCAATGAATCCCTTTCAATCCCTTTCATCTTCTCTATTTCCTCACAGTTTTCTGGTATATTTATCCCTACAAGTCTTGAATCCAAGAGAGAAATAAATGAAGAAGTTCTAACCTCCACGAGCGGATTCGAACCTGCACATACACGTAATGGTAAGCGAATCAAAGAAGTGTGAGGAAAACTAGAAATTAACAGCGAATTATTTTGGTCAAAAAGACTCAGTACCCTCCTAGTTTACACTTCTAGCGAAATTTCCGTCAAAAACCTAAACTGCCTGTAACACACGTATATATGATAAAGTAGCTTGATATTTTACACTAAAGAGGAAGGGAACAAACCCAGAAAGTGGCTCGACTCTCACGAAGATTTTCCGGAATAAAAACCCGTCTTGTATCTCCTAAGTTTATCACACCTGTTACACATAAATCTGTGAGGTTGCACTTGAAAGCATTATGCAGACTTTTATGATCTTCCAAAACAAGCAATCGAAATTCTAGCTTGCAACCTCTTTTTCTTTTTTTAACTAGATGATGACACAAAGCAATATGCAATGTTATACTTTTTGGATTGCACACACACACATAGAGAGAGAGAGAGAGAGAGAGAGAGAGAGAGAGAGAGAGAGAGAGAGAGAGAGAGAGAGAGAGAGAGAGAGAGAGAAGCTAAATTAGCTATCCACGCTTTCTTTATAACATTAATAGTCTATTAAATATCGTCTGTTCAGGGCCACATGAAAAAATGGAAACAAAAAACTCCATCCAACAGGTGAGGGTTCGCAGCCACTTAACAGACTACACTTTCTAGGAAGCGAAGGACAAAAGTTTCAATTGAAAGATAAAGCTCACTTTACGTCAAATACTGAGAATTATGTAGTATCCTGAGCTCTTAATCAGCTTATAACCAGATATGCAGCAAGGCAAGGCACGGTGTCTATGCATGCAAACGTGAATATCATGCTGTAAACACATATTTAAGCACATAATCACCACTGACATGTTCCCCCACTGACATGTTCCCCCACATTTCCACCTAATGCCCTTGATTTTATTACATTAAAACTTCTACTGGTCTCCGTCCTGTAACTAACATATGTACTACTCTGCTGACACGCTGAGCTTCTCCCCTTCCCATTACATGTCAAAACCATCTCAATGTTTTGAGAACTTAAACCTTTACTTTCCAGTAACTGGACCACGTGAGTTCTAGCAACTTTATTCGTAATCTTCCCTGGGCAATTCGACAACGATTTTCAGAGTTTTGTACCAAAGCTGTTCAAAATTTCCCACTCCTTGTTAAAAGTCGAGGTTTCCACTGTGTGAGGAAGTACAGTCCTTATTTCTGCATTATAAACTGGGTTCTATTTAGTATATTGGGATACTCGTATTTACCAATGTTCAGCACCCTTTTGCCACGTATAGGATGTAACTATTCTCTTCCAACTACCCTATCAGGACCAGCTTCACAAATCAGAGGTGTCAGAAATGCTCTGCTTCTTGCAAAGCCTGCCCTGCTACCAAAACATTATACTCCTCATCCCTCTCTATACTGTTTTCTTTTCTTATACACCTCGGGTTCAAAAACCCCTCCCTCACTTTCATTTCGTAACCTTGACCACCTCTCATGACCCCATCTGTTACATTTATCACTTGCCCTTTTCCACGGCATCCACAAAAACACTGCGGTTTGATTTTTTCTCAGTTCTTTACAGTCATGATAAAACTCATTTTGCTTGCCATGACTTCCAATCATCTCATCTCTTTAGGGGACTAACTTTTCTAATTTCCTCTGAATCTTCATTCATTACTACGAAAGCAACATGAAAACATTATAGGGCACTCTGCTGATCCTTAAATGAAATATTTTTAATCTCAAATTACCAATGAATGTGTAAAAGCAAAGCTTGTTTGAAACATGCAATCCGAAGAATGGCTGGTTTGGTGTAAAAGTGAATTTCAGACCAAGGCGTGTTATCTCTTCATGGCTGTTTGAAGTGAATGGAAGTTGGTTGTTACACAAAACAATAAAACTAAAGGCACAACTATATTCATCACCTAACAGCTGAATCAGATGAACTACATCACAAAAAGTTACGAAACACCAGACATTCCATATTCCTAAGGAAAATGTCCATCATCAAAAGGTGAAACTGCCACAAACAAACTACATCACACCTCTCTATTCTTCATACCTTCTCGAAGCCTCCAGGATACTAAGGCTAATCCGTTTCAACACCTCTTTCTGTCCATTTGGCTAACACTATCTAGGTCTCGCTTCTCTCCATTGTTTTTTCACTTATTTTTCTTTTCATTCATATATTATCTGTATTTATTTTTATATTTATTCATTAAAATTTATTTCTATTTGAAACATCAGCGCTAAACATACTTTCCACAACTCTATTCTCTCCAAGTGACCTAACTACCTCACAGCACAGTGACACACATTACAGCAAGCAACCTTGTTCCTTTCACACTTATAGAACATCCACACTCCACTTCAGTATGGATGAGTTGGCTCAGTAATAATTCAATATAGTCCAGCTTTTGCAGAACTACAACCACCTTCCTTACTTTACCTCTTTTGCACTCAGAAGTTTTTCACTCAGGCGTTTTTCTAAAATTTAGTGGTTTTCATGCACTCGAGAAGCGACACAAGAAGAGGTTTATACAATAATCCTCTAGTGAAGTCATCGTGTCAGCTGACATTTAGAGTGATCTGCTTAACCTTCTAACTGTCCGAATTTCTAAAGTATATATCGCAACGGAATTTCGGTCTTTTTGTCAATACGTTCTACACTGAGAAACATCTGCGTCGTGCAACGAAAGGCAATTGAATAAGTGATAAAGGATAATCATGCACCTTCAGCAAATGGAAATTTTCTCTCTTTTTTTTTCCTCTCAAATGAAATAACAAGGAGTAATACGGAAGAAAGAGGCAAATATAACGATGTAAAAAAAATTATGTGAAGACCAGATGAAAAGGATGTACTATCTCGATACCTATTCTACTGTTTCTCATCAAATTCCCGAAAACTATACAAGGATGTAATAAAATATACAATATGGAAGAAGAAGTGGCTTTGCGTATAATGGCTAATGTAAAGGCTACCTAAAAGTCAGGTCGACCTTGATCTTCACAAAAACAGGTGCAAGCATTGGAATATTCGAAAGATATCAGCATATGACGTAAATTACCAATGGGACTGTTCTTTGTAGTCCGCAAATGTATATATAGAAAAACTGTAATAAAATATTATGGCGTGATCAAGTTACTCTACATACTTAGAAAATAATGACTAAGATACCAACACAAAGATTTTCAGTATGAGGCCTAAATCTATCTAGAGTGCTGGAAAGTGCTGATCACCACATATGGTGGTCTAACTGGATTGTAAATTCATTACAAATAATATACTGTCTACCAGTCAATTCAAAATAAGATGAAATAACAACCTCAAAACTTGGCCCGCCTCAATAAATATGGCACCAAGATGTTTCACCTCTTTATGACAAGACTGTTCCAGGATGGAGAATTTTTCATCTGACTTGAGCAAACAAAGAAGTGGAATCTAGAGGGCACCCATAAAAAAGGAGGGAAAATATAATGATGTTAAGTCCTTTGCTTTACTTAAACTGTAACTGACAATTGGCCATGGGGATACTGTTCCTTGGAAGGAGATAAAGATCTGGTAACACGGATGGTCCTTTTAGCACAGAAAGAATGATAAAAAATGTGTCACTGCGTAATTCAGACTCAATATATGTTCCTTGAATGAGGACATTTCCTTCCAGATATTCAAGAGCATCTTGACAATGGCTGGGATCAGACTTGTTCAAAGTCACTTTAGTGTCTGAATTACACGACCACGAAGCTTCAGTCTATGTACTGGATCTTCTACACAATTTTTAAAATGCCAGGTGGCACAGTTACTGGCAATGTTGTTAGCGACATTGAACCGGTAATTTTTGGTATTCCAAAACGCACCATGTGAAAAACTTTCTCGAGTTTAGTCTTTATTACTGACATGATTGCTAGTCTCTTGATAATACTCTGCAGTCATTCCATGGACCTCGCGGTGCAGTCGTCTGTCTTTCTTTGACGTAAAGTGATATAGCCTATAATACGAACATAGGTTTGGAGAATGTGGTAAGGTCATTGGGTTTTGAAGCTGACTTCTTCTACCACCAACACCTTCTCAGCTGACCAATATAGCGGCTAATTATAAGATGATAACAGCAAGTTTTTAAAAATTACTGACATTGTGTTAAATCCAAAACTATTTCACATCACTGGAAAAATATATAACCCAATTTCTCTCAATAGTTAAGCACCGTTAAAACATATTATTAAAACCATACAAATAGTATTATTAAAAAATACTCATAGTTGGAGGAGTCCTGAAATGGAGAAACAAATCCACAGTTATGTATGGGTATTCAAAAGGGGAATCGAACAGATTCTCGATGGCTCTCTGTAGAGATTTATTTTTAGATATATGTACCAATACATAACCGTGAATTTGTTTCTCAAATGGTATTATCATCATCATATATCAGACCTCTCGTTGTACCATGTATTGGAATATTTCCATGTTTTCCAAAGTGGTAATAATATTTCAGATCATCACTGGATAGTTTACTAATTGGATAATACCAGCGAGATGAATTTCTTCAAAAACCTTCGACTACTGTCCTTAATACCTTTGTCAAATGTTAGTCTGTGCAATTCGTTTTGCTCTGCTGAGTTGCCCCGGTGTCACACTCTCTCTCTCTAGCGGTTTCATTTCCTGTGCCTGCGATGTACTTTGGTTAAACTATTATAGGTGTTGAAGCTCAAGAGCTTAACGTGCGGCACTGAAACTTAAAAAAGTGCTATATTCCCTGTGCTCTGATTTAACATAAGGATTTCTTACACACGCACGCACGCATTGTGTATGTGTGCATATATATGTATATGAATGTGTATGTACCAATATATATATATATATATATATATATATATATATATATATATATATATATATATATATATATATATATATATATATATATATATATATTGATGGATCTATGCTTCAGGAACACTGTACAGAAATGCCTCACAGTTATTGGGCACACTGTCCTCGTTCCTTGAGGTAAGCGAAGAAAGCAAAATAAAATACCCTAATTTGGATATAAACAAAGTTTCCAATGAAAACTTTATTACTGAATAAATAGGACAGTATATATATATATATATATATATATATATATATATATATATATATATATATATATATATATATATATATATATATATATATATATGTGTGTGTGTGTGTGTGTGTGTGTGTGTGTGTGTGTTTTGTCCTATTTACTCAGTAATAAAGTTTTCATTGGAAATTTGGTTTATATCCAAATTACGGCATTTTATTTTGTCTTCTTCGCTTACCTCAAGGAATGAGGACAATTCCTTGAGGACAATCTGCACAATAACTGTGAGGCATTTTTGTACAGCGTTCCTGAAGCACAGATCCATCAATAAAAGCATTACCATGTATGGCTCTTACGTGGGCGAGGCCCTGTAATATTTATATATGAGTGGTCAAAGGGAAAGAAAAAAAAAAAAGATTCTCTTTATGCTAAAAATACAGCTCCGACAAATGAATTTTGTTCGATTTCCCTGTATTTATCTTATGCAATTTCCACCTCTCGTGAAAATTCCATTGTATCAGAATATTTCGATTTCACTTTGATCACAGATGGTGATTTTAAAAAGAGGGGTTTCGACAATATGAATATTCAGTCACTTTCCCCATGTTTAGTCATGGCTTTTTAATTAATATGCTGCATACATTTGCCTTTGCAGCGAGAGATGTTGGGTTCCGGATCTTCGAAACGCAAGGCACACATTTTTAACAGCTTTACAAATGGACGGCAGTTCTGTCATATTCATTCTTCCTCACCAAATTAGTTTAGCGGCGTCCTTTGACAGTGGAACCAAGAGCATCTTTCTCTAATGTCAGTAAAGTTAAGAAAATCAACCATAAACCTTCATGGAACTTCAAATTAGCTAGAGTTTTGTGAATGTTACTAAGATCAAGATCTATGTTGACAAATTTCTCACTGGTAGTTGTTATACTGAAAGCAAATACTTTGAATGACGATAAGGTACTATGTTTCGCGTGGTAAATTTATCACCTTTGAAACTCTCTCTCTCTCTCTCTCTCTCTCTCTCTCTCTCTCTCTCTCTCTCTCTCTCTCTCTCTCTCTCTCTCTATATATATATATATATATATATATATATATATATATATATATATATATATATATATATATATATATATATACATATAATGTAGATTATACAAGATACTTGTCAGACGGAACACAAAACATTAATACAATACCTTTTAAAAACCGCATCATCAACTGCAATGCCGGCAAGTTTGAAGGAACCTCAAGGGTAATTCGACACTTATGACCAAGGACACACCATAAAACTTTAACCTTCATACTTCATGGAAATCTTTAATTCTCAAATTTTAGAATTATACTTTCCTTATTATCACATCTGCTATATACAGCCCGCCTAGCTAACGAAAACGAATTCTATTGTTCTTTTCATGTAGAAAAAGCCAAAAACTGATCATCTGGAGCAGTGGTTCCCAACCATTTTTTGGCCATGCCCCACCTAATCTCCTCTGAAATCCTGATGCCCCCTGTGGTGATATATATAATTCTTATATTCACGTGGAGGAAGCGCAAACGGCCTTTACTTGTTTTAAGCATTCTCGAATTGCCCCCCTTAAAAATCAAATTACCCCACTGGTGGGGCGTACACCCCACATTGGGAACCACTGATCTAGAGGAATGAGAGATTTAAGCTGCCAAAAACATCGACCCCACATAGAAGTGGGAAAAGATGCTGAGAAAGAAGAAAAAGAAGACCAATTCAAGCACTTATTTGCAAGAAGAGATCTGATGAACGGCAAGGGCACGGAATCGCGTATGGAAGGATTTGGACTGAGAAAGTATGAGCGAGATTGTGAGGTATATCTCGTAAGAGGAGGCTGAGATTAATGAGGGGAAACAAGTGTTTGTTTTTGAGGTGGATGTGGACCAACCGAAACTTCACTGGCGATGTGACAGTGAACTTGTAGATGAAGTATGGTGTTGATGGCAATACACACACACATACACACACACACACACACACACACACATATATATATATATATATATATATATATATATATATATATATATATATAATTATATATATATGATATATACATAATATATACACATACATATAGTACACACAGTATATATATATAAAGTATTTATATATTATTTATATATATACTATATATATTATATATACACACACACACAATATATACACATACATATAGTACACACAGTATATATATATAAAGTATATATATATTATTTATATATATACTATATATATTATACACACACACACACACACACACACACACATATATATATATATATATATATATATATATATATATATATATATATATATATATATATATATATGTGTGTGTGTGTGTAAACCACAACGACATTCATCTTTAACTACAGAATCATGGATGATCCTGATGTACAAGAAACTTCTACAACGCTCTATACATTAACAGGCAGTTCGTCGAACCTTCTAAACGCACTGCACCATTCATGTCTCCCTTGTAATTCCCGGATTTTAAGTTCCACACGCAGGTAAAAGGATGAAACACATGTAGATGTATGCATGTATGCGTGTATATATATATATATATATATATATATATATATATATATATATATATATATATATATATGTGTGTGTGTGTGTGTGTGTGTGTGTATTCATAAATTTCTGTCACTTATACAGGCGTGACTTTCTAACATTATTCATAAATATTAAGCCACAAACATCGTTTCTACATAGAATTCACTCTACCATGGGAATAACTTGAACCAAAAGCTAAATTATACTGTACATGATAAGTGCTTGCAAGTGCGTGTAAATTCAGTAAAACGGAGGTCATCCCTTCACGGAAGCGAATTCGAAAGAAAGAACCGAATAAAAAAAAAAACATACACACACACAGCCTCAAGAGATATGAAACCAAAAATACACATAAATGACAAAAAACACTGGCGCAGGTTGTGTACACAACAACTGTTAAACATTCGGAACGGCCAAATTCAATAAGTCAGACCAAAGAAAAAAAAACTAATAAAAAAACAAAAATAAAAAAAGTAAAAAAAAAGGCAAAAAAAAAAAACAAAAAAAAAAAAAACAACCCAAGATACTGCCAGGGAAACAAATGAAGGTCAGGACTCAGAGGGCCAAATATTCACCATGACCACCAAATGCGGAGGTCGAATGATAGATTGAGGGAACGTGGAAGCTATCCTCACATGAGCCTCATTTTTATGCTGGCCCCACTTAACAACCATGCCATTTACCCTTATGACTGGTTTGCCGGCAATCTTTGCGCTGATGTCTCTGACACTACATGTACAGGGTCAGCAAACAGGGGATGGTGAAGCTTTTTCGTCTCGCAAGCGAAAGGAGTTTTGGGAAATGTAAACAGAAAGAAGATCGTTCGTAGACGAAGGCTGTTTATCCCCAATACATAAACAACATTTTTAGACATCCTTCGGAGCAAATCTATTTCAAGTATGCGTTGAATTCGTTAAATATTCGACATTCATTGTGCAGTTTTATAATCTGAAAGTAGAGCATCAATTTTAGTGAATATAAAGGTAATAAGAGGTCTAGTATCTTATGACTCCAACATACTTATTTCTTCAAATTTCAAGTCAGTTGACAAATATTAAAAAACAAGTAAAATAAATACAACATTGAACAAACAAACAAACAAACAAAAAAAATCCACGTCATCCTAATGCCACAACAAAACTTGAAACTGCTTCGTTTTTTGTGCTTACGTTTGCATGTTTCAGAGTTATCGAAACCTTCAGAGCAAAGCATCAAAGATCAGGAATAGCTGACTTTACAATGAAAAGAAACAAAAGAAACGAATCCTGTTCGTCAGTATCGAGTCCGAACACCTAAGAATTGCGATAGACGGAAAGTTTTTGCATATTACAACCAAGTCACCCAGAAAAAACAAATTAAATTTTGGGTGGACTTTTAATAAAAGAGGGTGTTATTACTCCTTCATAATATATACAGGATAGGCCTGTCCGTGACTGGTATTTTGAGGGCCAGTAGGCATGAACTTCTTCTTCTTCTTCCTTTGTCCAGCGAAAGGTGCGCGAGTTCATAAAATGCGACAACGCCGCTCCGACGACCATAACTCAGGGACGTTCGATCTGGCAACAATAGCTCACCCCAGCCCTGACCGCCAATCTTAAAGGACCATTGAACGCAAAGGACCCAAGGGAGTAGAGGGGAAGGGGGTGGAGGAGGAGGAGGAGGAGGAGGAGGAGGAGGAGGAGGAGGAGGGGGAGGGAAAGGCGGAGGGTCGGGGGAAAGCAGTGGTCGAATGACCCTATGGTGGAAGTGTCCCTCACTCTATTCTTCTTTCGTGGAAATCGTGCTCGCGCGCGGACCTACGAACATTGTTCTGGATATTGTTCGACTTTTTTCTCCATGGCGTTTCCAAAACTGTGAGGGATATTACCCACTTGCGCCTCTTCTAAGAAATTGGCACATTACATTTTTACCTCTGTCATGGAGACATCTAGGTTATCAAGCAGAGTGACGGTACAACCTTAAAAAATAGAAACACAAAACTAATTCTATTATAACATTACAGACAATATGGGAAATCTGTAACGTACATGACTAATATATAAAAAGTTACTAACTAACTGACAAATACTTAACACTGCCTCCAACGCAAACAAACATTTTAGGTATCCGTCCTGGGAATAACTGAGAAATGAGAATAATCGAAAACAAGTATCTCATAAATTTAAAATGTGTAAGTGACTGAAAATTAAAAAAAAAAATATTACAAAATTTCTTATTGTTTGCAAAGAATTCTATACCTTTTCTTCTTCCATTCCTTTATGAATACTCCGCTCCATTTCTTATATTAAAAAAAGGGAGGAAGCCTATTAAAGGCGACTGCGGGAATTAAAGTTGTACAATCATATTTACAATACCTTGCATGATGCAAGAGAAAAGTACTGAAAAATAGCATTCATTTTCCATCTGTTAATCTTAATCTCTTACTGATGAATACAAGTTCTGGACGTTTCTCTCCGAGGATGAGAAATCTTCAATTTTCTGAAACAAATAGCTGGGCGAGATATCACTTCTGGATGTGGAATTAATGAACGTCTTTCCTGTAGATTTCGTGAAGCTAACATCGATCTTCGAATTAAACTGTCTTCATGCATTTGCATTAAGACAAGACCCTCTGAGTTACAATCTAAGGAAAAAAAGTGGGAACGGTTGCAATCTAATAATTACATTATTTCAACTTTTCATTTACTACATTGTGATTAGATTTTCGTAACTACTGGATTCCATATGTAATATAACTTCAAGAGGGAAGAACCGAAACCTTTAGAATGATTATTTTTAATATTTGGGAAATAGTTTCTAAGCTTCATCGAGGGGACTTTATGCTTCAAGAGCACGAAGACTTGTTTTGGGACGGAAGGTGAGTCAGCAAAATTGACACCACATGTCTTTCTGTAACTGAATGTGTAATGTGCTCAAGAGTTTTAAATTTTGCACATAGAAATTTCAGCTCTTGGCCAAAAGACACCTTATAAATGAATGCCAATAAAATACGATTTCAAAAATATGAAGACAAACTACACCTATTAACCTTATTCACTGGTATACCCAAATGCTTGCATACATTAGACTCAATTTCATTCAAGGACAATACATTTTATTTAACAATAATTCAGAGGTATTCAAAGTTTTCAGAAATACCTACGAAGCTCTGGGGTGTCTAGACCCTGGGACATCTGGTTTTATCTGTAAATGCATTTGTCTTTCTTTTTCTTTATTTTTTTTTTTTAAATCTCCAACAAACACTGCACCGATGGCTAACGATATATCCGCTGCTAACAAAACACAGAACATGTGATGTCGAATTTGAGAGAAAAATTCTCTGAATAAAATAAGTCCATCTAAAAGGGAAGGGGAGAGAGAGAGAGAGAGAGAGAGAGAGAGAGAGAGAGAGAGAGAGAGAGAGAGAGAGAGAGAGAGAGAGAGAGAGTCTTATTCTTTCTTCACAACCTATTCCTTTCCTTTCCATCTTTTTCTTTTTAACAGGGAGATAGCTATTTAAAGCGAAGGGCACAAGAAGATCTGTAAAAGTAAAAAAAGCATCCAGGACAGGACTAAAGACTTGCTGAGGACGATGCTCCAAAGGGGGACGGATCGTTATGGGCATTAATCAGTAGGAAATCTTATTAATCTTTATGGCGTTGCAGCTAAAAATGAGATTCGAGCTGTTAATTATAAACTAGCTCTCTTCTTCGTCCTAGCCAACAACGCTGTATCTTTTCACAGGAAAGTGCTGCAAGCCACGGGATTGGGAAGTGTTTTATGGATTTCATACTGTCTGATGTTCTGCAATTCGATAAGTATATATCTCATACTCAACTGAAATAAGCCTTTCTTTTGGGTTCGTTACATGGGTAACAGTTGGATGCGAATGTGTGTGTGTATGTATGTATGTATATGTGTATGTATGTATGTATGTATGTATATATATATATATATATATATATATATTACTATCCAAACCCACCTCGCCACCATAATGTCTCAGCCACATATATCCCAATCACTTAACATTAAAAACATCTCACAGCCTCACAAGAGAATGTCATCATAGCTTTAGGACTTAATGGATTCTCCTAAAGCCAGGATGATCCACATTCTCTACCTTAAACAAAAACGATTTCGCATTTAACAAATATCGTACAACTTAGGCAAATATTTCTTGTATAATGATGTGTCTTTGTACCTAGACATATTTTCGTAAGTACAGTATATAGCCTTCACTGCTGTAAGAGTTAAAGTGGAAACCACTAATTCTAATTTTGTTTACATAAAATTGCCGTTAACATAACTTGGAAGCATTCTCTGTTGCTTGTGACAATGATATCACCATACCTGATGACAGAAAAAGCCTTATGATACAATTTTAGTTACAACAGATAAGGAAGTTGAGTGTAAAAAGCGACTCCAAGTATTGTCACATGCTAAGAAATCTCATGAAAAGAGTAGAAATGGGCGTTACAAATCGCTGAATGGATACAAGTCATGCAAACGTCTAGGTATAATAGAAATTGCGCTACTTCTGGCAATGACTTTATTTTGGGTAAAGGAACTTTAGGTTGCTGGACAACTGATGCTTTCCTTGCCTTCCATATTGGACAAAGCGAAGCAACAAGTGAAAATCTGAGGTCACGGCTTAGAACTGAACCCATAAACAAAACATTACCACATAAGTCTCACAGCCAAATAGTATACTTAGCTTGCATGAATGAGAACTGAGGGAAAGGCTAGTATTTGTAATAAAATAAATTTGCGCGTATACAGGTTTTTACATTCATTCTTTTAAAATATTAAGACGAAAATCTATTCTTTCTACAAATCTCGCATGAGTCGATGTTGTTGTCACTAACTGATAAACTGATATCAATCACGTTCCGCAAGGAATGTAAATATACCAAGCTGCTGTAACTACCTGTAACTACTGTACATAAAGCATGCCATGTACCGTGGCTGGAGAGTTGAACATCATTACTGTATTAAACGAAGCACATAAAGAAAAGAATAAATAATTTATATTACCCGAAAAATAGCGCCAGTAATCTCACACAAACGGAAAGAGGGAAGCAAATATCCGACTGAAGTGAGCAAACATAACACCAAGTTGAAATCAAGGGATCTTTCCTAGATAGTGACCCCCAACAACGTTTGGGGATCGTTATCTAGGACTAATATTTTTTGGGGGGTCGTTATCTTTATGATATTTACAGTCTCTTGTTTATGTTTTTACGGCAATACCCGACGAGCTTGTACTGAACACGCCGCAAAGGTGGACAGTTCCTCGTTGGACGAGTGGGTTCCGTTCTCAACTAGCACTCTGCTGGCCGCGAGTTCGAATCTCCGACCTGCCAATGAAGAATAAGAGGAAGAATAAGAGGAATTTATTTCTGGTGATAGAAATTCATTTCTCGTCATAATGTGGTTCGGATTCCACAATAAGCTGTAGGTCCCGTTGCTAAGTAACCAACTGGTTTTTAGCCACGTAAAATAAATCTAATCCTTCGGGCCAGCCCTAGGAGAGCTGTTAATCAGCTCAGTGGTCTGGTTAAGCTAAGGTATACTTAACTTTTTAACTTACAACAGGAAGGAACGCAAATAAGAACAGAGACCCTTATTATCTAAAGACCGACACAGAGTCTGAATTATCTGCTTGAAATCGGAGCAGAGACGCATTTAATACCGTATAATTTCTCCTGAACACGCACAAATCAATAATGCACACGGGGAAAAAATCAGTTCGCCAACAGCTCTGAAGCGAGTTTCTTCTCTTTCCTTACACCTGAGAAATTAAAAAAATAATAATCATAAAGCAACTTGAAATGATTAATTAAATCGCTTCTCCAACAGTTTTGAAGTATGTTTCTTCTCTTTCCTTACACCTGAGAAATAAAAAAAAATAATAACAATCATAAAGCAACTCGAAATGATTAATTAAATCGAAGAAATTTTAATCCCACCCGCAACAATAACAGGCTACCTTTAATGAGACTGACGAGAGCAAGCAAACCTAGGTAGTTCGGCCCTTTCAGAAAGGAAGTTCTACGAAAAGATAATCGCGGGGGCTTTGTTCTCGCAAATGTCACCTGAGCTTATGAACAACACGCTCTCTCCGACGACGAGGTTTTTTTTTTTTTCGCCTCGCGTGATTAATGTCTATCAGTTGAAGAAACAGATCTGTTGCAGATCTGCGCAAGTAGATCAAAAAGGGCTGACGATATAAATAGAGAAATGAGCGGAAGGGGAGGAAATAAGCCAAAGAAAAAAGAAATCGGGACGCTTTACGAGGTCCGAATGAAAAGGAAAAATCGTTGCAAAGTTTGTTCGCCAAAAATTCTGACGACAAACGAGAGGAAGAATTATAATTAACCAATTAAAAACGTCCATCGGCAGTCATAACGAATAACTAAACACAAAAGCGTCCTTTTGTTGTTTTCGTTATCGATCTTTTAATCCTTAGAAGCTTTCCTGTAAACTGATAACAAAAAAACACTTCGAATTAAACATTTATATAGACGAAGCACATTCTAATCTTCACACTGGCACTATTTACTTCAAGCCGTAAAGAAGGTCCATTCTGCTACGGCACTCACCATAAAATATAAAACCAATTTAAAGCAGTAATAAAAGTTAAGCTATTAAACAACACTTTAGTCGTTCTTGGAATGCTCCACGACGTCTAATTGGATGTGTTTAAATATATATACACATGCGTGCATACTTATCCAGACGCACATAAATACATGCATACATACATACATATAGACGCACATACATACATGCATACATACATATATATATATATATATATATATATATATATATATATATATATATATATATATATATATATATATATATATGCAAGTGTAAGTGTCTGGATGTATGTGCACATGCACGCGTATGTATCTTTAAACATCCAGTTAGGCGTGAATCAATGAAAGGTCCTTCTATACAAAGTAAGCTCATTTCCAAAGCTCGGAAAAAAATGTGAGCCCGATATAGTTGCGCTAATTTTTCACTTCCTGCAAAAATACACAATGTTATATAAATTCTGCAAAATTCACAGCAATTTCACAATTTGTGTGTGAATGAAACATTTTTTTTTCTACATAATTGTTCACAGTTGTTTGTTATTTTGTGGGGGGATATATGAACAGTTCATAAACGAAGGTATTATATAATCCTTTCATTTAAGACCATACAACCAGATGCTTTCACCGGCCAAGGTCTAATGAGGAAAAAAGAAAGGGAAATAATTAAGGAATAGCAGCACAGTGAAAGCTAACAATAACGCAAGCAAAACGCTAATTAAAGGGAGGAAAATGTTTATTAAAGTGTAGCAGTGAGGGCATTCCAAAATCCTTGGGTAGAAGGTCATGGACAGAATACTGAACAAACCAATCAACTGCTCGCTAAAAGACCACCAGCTATTTGCCAAGTTCCAGACAACCGTCCATCGGAGGAGGAACGGGAAATCTACCTGATCAATAAAAATAAGAGCGAAAATAACATCTGCTTAGCAATGGAACCCTTAAATCAAGGTAAGACCACTAAGAATACGAACTGATAAGCAATTCAGGAAGGAGGAAGCAAAGGTTGGGCAACACTGAACTGAAAACATCAACATAATTTATGATAAAATTTAAGTGTGTCGTTGAGACTGGATCAACTTTAACATAATAACTAACATATGAAGGTTCAAAAATCGCCATTACATCTTCATAATTTCAAATTAAACAATGGGAGAGGAACGTATACGAAACCGTTACTATTACTTGACTACTAAATATCAGTCAATATTTCCATGTCTTTTCCTGTTACCATAACCTTCACGGAAAGTCGGTTAGGTCCGTCAACTACCCACGTACACTGAACTAAACAGAATCTGGACCATGAGATCTTTAACAGAACTACTTTACTACTTCATTAAAGCCCAGATGTTCAACATACATAACAAAAAAAAAAATTTGATGTTGCTGAAAAAAAGTTTGATTAGTATATATGAAGTAAGAAGGACTGAAAGATAAGAAATGAATAGACAGAAAGAAAAGACGGAGAGATTACTTCAAATAAAGACATTACTCAGTTGTTTAGAGGTGGTTTGGTCGTGCAGGGAGATTAAACGGCGACAGTTTGAAGAAAACACTGAGAGACTGAAATATTGAAGGAAATAAGAGGCAAAGACAGAGAGTGCTTGAAGAGATCTGACAACGTACAGACCTTATCCAAGATGTAAGACAGTTTATGCAAGATAAGAATTGCGTGGCAATGTTTAAGAATGAGTGTGGCAGTGACTGTGTCCTTTTCTCTCTCTCTCTCTCTCTCTCTCTCTCTCTCTCTCTCTCTCTCTCTCTCTCTCTCTTATATGCAGTCTTCTAACACCCTGATGTCAGGCACAGTTCCATTCGGTAAAGTAAGTTTTAAAACTTTTTTATGATGGTCGATTCTTAACCAGGTCTTCTTAACGAAACCTGTTACGATCTATGAACACACTGAAAAACTAATTTAAAATAAACAGCACAAATAACATCCCATTTTAGCACAATAACCATGCCAACAGGAAAATGTAATGTTACGAGCAGAGAAGACAAAACACGAATGTAGAAGATAAAGCAAGAAAACCAGGCCAAGGTTTCATTGCAAAACACCTTCCCTTCTGGATTCCTCCGTCCCCTGCCTGCTTGCACGTGAGTATTGGATTAGAGAGTTTAAGGGGGAGGGCAGGAGAGGGAGGTCCAGAGGGAGAGAGGGAAGGGGGCGTTATTCATTTCCCCGCATCGATATCCTTGAGTAATAAGTAACTAGCATAACCATTAGGTGTGTTTGCTCAGATATAAGCGATGAAAGACTGTGAAAGGCGAAGGTTACCTTTGATAAAGTGGTCGTGAAAGAGGGCAGTTCTCAGCCGTCACGCAATAGGGTCGTGGATCATGCTATGCCCGTGTCACCTGTGGAGTTCCGCGTGACGCCGCGACCCGCCTTCGTTCCCACGTAAACGCGACTTCCTTTTGTGCTGCGTTTGGTTTCTACCCCATTCCGCATTCGTGGTTAATCTTTACGACGGGATATCTCGATTGATGTCTAAATTACGTGGAGGTTAATACAATTTTCGTTCCGATGTTTTGTTACCTTTCTTTTCATACGAGTCCCCCAGGCAAGCTTCATTTCCCAATGTATACTTTTCAAATCCCAATTAGAAGCAGGATATAATGATATTTGTTCAAAATATCATAACACGGGGTGAATTTCTAATTACAAAGAACGCTCTTGTTAAGAACTGTTATTGTACAGGGATATATGTATTCACACCATTGCAGTGCGATCAACTGTTTCATTTTACGAATTAAAATTACGCTCCTGTTAATTTTATTGTACAAACAAAAATCTATCACTGAGATAAGTAAAGGAAGACATAAATCTTCGACTCATACACGTATCAACGTAGCATTTCAGTCACCAAGCTGCTTATTCAAAGCCACTCTTGTGCAGGTAAGGTCCTTGGGAGCAGTGCGACAACGTACAATCGCGTTACGTGGAAAATTAGTTTTTATGATACTAATTTCGTGCCTAGCACCGACGTTAACTATATAATCACCCGAATAATATTCTTTCATTATATACTTATCGCAATGAAAGATAAGAACCCCTATGATTGAAGCTAATTTCATTTTATAGTACTTTTCATTGACTTGGCCAATGATCTTTGCGTTTTTATAGGCAAAATAACTCCATTGTGAGAGCTCGAATAACGTCTCAAGTAACGCAAGAAATTCGGATAAGTAAAACGCCTTATAATCAAGGAGTGAGAGATTTTACTTAATTATACGAAGAAAAATTATATAGCACGTAACGGCCGAAGGTCAAAATGAAACTTGAATTAAAAAAAAAATAATAATACTGACCATGTAAATATCTTGACTCAAGAACCGAAACACAGCAACCAGTTGCATGCAGTGTTACTGCGGCCGGAAGTGTGTTCCGTTATCATTATGAACTCGCCATGCTTGAATTCACTTTACAGGACACCAATATAGCGACTGCGAGGGCAAAATAATGTTATCATAATACTGTAATTACAAGCCCTTTTTTTTCGTGGATGCAATTAAAAAATCAATTTTAGAGATAAAATTTGTCGAAGAATTACAAAAGTTTGGGGCCTCAGCAGTCTCAAGAGGATCTGTACCGGTGTTACATAAACTTCATTCCAAACTGATACAACGAATTAAAAAAAAAATAATAATAATAATAATAATAAATAAAAACAGCGAAATATATTAGCTATTTACAATTAACATTTCAATACCTAGCAATGTATACAGAGTGACTTCTTAACTCGCTTATCTAACGAAGGAGGTAGCCCTAACATATACCTTGCTTCAGCGGCTCCCTCCTGTCGTAAAGTCAAGAAATATAAAGGCAATGACATTAGTAACCTTGCTGCTCGAAAAACTCATGCTGTCTGTGTGCTAAATGTTATGTTTGATGAAACAGTTTTGCGATACGTTTGAAAGTAAAGAAAGAAAGCTGCGTGCACACACGTGGGCGTAGAGAAGAATTATGACAGCTTTGAATGAGTTGCAATCAGGGTTTGTTGAGGAAGTATGGTATAGGAGCACTAATTTGCAGAGAGCTTTCAAAAGTCTTCATGATGATCAAACGATAGTTATGTTAGAATCCGAAGAAGAAACTGTGACAGGTTTAGGTGAAGAAAGTGGGATTCATACAAAGGTAGGTGATGCTTCAAGGTTTCTTGAATTTTTAAGAACGGAATAATGATAGATTTAAGGAGAAGGGCAACTGTAGATGCAAGTTTGTGAAATAAGAACAGAGTTCCTATTGGTTGGAAAGGCTGACATTTGCAGATTACACGTTATCAAGTAGTGAATATGTACAGCTGTGTAAATGGGATTCATACAAAGGTAGGTGATACTTCAAGGTTTCTTGAATTTTTAAGAATGGAATAATGATAGATTTAAGGAAAAGGGCAACTGTAGATGCAAGTTTGTGAAATAAGAACAGAGTTCCTATTGGTTGGAAAGGCTGACATCTGCAGATTACACGTTATCAAGTAGTGAATATGTACAGCTGTGTAAATTTTAGAAAGGGTTCGAAAGTGTCTGTCAGCAAAGAGACTTGAATCTAAATAGTAATTCCAAGGCTGTTATGAGGGTAAATGGAAATACAAAAGACTCACAATGAATGTAAGAACAGACGATGGAAGGATGAAAGAGGGTTATTCATTCCGGTATTTTAGGGTATATGTAATAAATGATATGATGACATCACATATGAATATCGGAATAGGTGAAACGCGGAAGGTTACAGGATCTATATAACGTCAGAAAGAAAAAAAGAGGTGCGTGTACGGAAGCGAAAGTTAAAACGTTGGAAGTACTGTTGAGCCAACTCATCTTTATGGGAGTAACATATACCTAGTGAACGTAAATGAAATTTAAAATGTGGAAGCTAATGATAATCATTTCTCTTAGAGTATATGTGAAGCTTAAAAGTAGAGAGACGAGGAATGTAGAGAGATGGCGATGTGGTAAACAGTTACAAGTAAAACCATATACAAGACTATTTTGTAGCAGTTTGGCCAAATGGAAAATATGGAAGAAGATAGGTTGGCGGAAAGGGGAATAGAGCTCGGAACATTTTGAGGGAAAGGAAGGGATAGAGGGCGAGAAAGTGCTGGTTTAATGGACCAGAATAATTGTTATGACGTCACTATTGTTATGATTATCATTCCAAACGATTTGGAACAAACCAAAAGGACCTGAGTGGGGTGCAAGGGGCTTGGGAGGGGGTAGTAGGTCCTCGTCGTGGTCGTTCGGAAGGGGGAGAGAGGGGTGTAAAGGGTGAGTATACTTGCGTTTGATAAGCCTCTTGCTTGGTTGCATAAAGGGGTTAATAATATGCAGGGTTTCTACATATCGGATTTGTTTTTGATTCAGAAGTTGAAGTTTAAATGTGGAAATTTCCGTAATCTTTCTTTTGTCTGCTAGGATAATTGGTCTGTAGGTGTATGTAAGTATGGGTATACTGTATATATACATCTGTATGAATATGTATGTATAATCTCCCGGTACTCAGCAAATTTTGCTCGGATGAAGTTGCCTACTCCATACTATGCTTGTGACCCACCAAAGTCGAGTAACACCATGTCAACAAAGGCACTATACATTTTCAGGAAACATTTTCAAACTTGCTGGTGAGGGTATGGAACCTTTGATAATAGGTTTATATATATGTGTGTATATATATACATACGTTCATACATACATACATATACGTGTGTGTGAATAAATTATTAGCGTTACAGCTGAAAGAAAAATTACATAAAAATTATTCTTATTGGTTTTTGTAATGATAATGTCGTGTCTTAATATTCAATATTTCATTCATTATAATTCTGATTTGTATATTTTGTTCTCAAAATATCTGACACTCATTTTATTTCTACATAAAAAATACCAGTGAAATTACTTTAATTTCAGAAAGACCTTTTGCCAAGATGTATCTGACTTTCATTCCCATTTTACAAATAAAATATCAATAAATTTACTTTAATTTCATAAAGACCTTTTACCAAGATGTATCTCTAAGCAACACATGGCTTATGTATTCTTTCTACATTTAAAATTTAAAATGTTTCGGATTCGGGTGACGCGTTCAGATAGTTTTTTCTCAGTACAAATCAAATAAACTATTTAAATATAACGTAATAAACAACTTAATCAACTACAGAAGAATGACTGACTTGTTGTAAAATCATGCGGTTAATAAAATCTATTATGATTTATCTGTCGACAAATACAACAACAATTCGTAAAAGAGCCTCGTCATTAAAGTACAACACGAAAATACACAAATAAACAATTCACTGAATTCTGAATCAAGAATCTCATTAATTCAGAATATCATCTGCATTATAAATACGTTACGGAGAAAAGTTTACAGAATGAGAGTGTAAACTGCTTATGGAAATGTCCTTTTCGACAAATGGTCGATGGTCCAGAGCTGCAATGCTTTGGTGTGGAGCACAACCAGTATTGTTGACCATATATTATCATCCATACATACGAGTTCTATTCTCCATACATTATCATCCATACATACCAGTCTTATTCTCCATGCGTTATCATCCATACATACCAGTCTTATTACTCATACATTATCATCCATACATACCAGTCTTATTTTCCATACATTATCATCCATACATAACAGTCTTATTCTCCATACATCATCATCTATACACATCGAGAACTTAATCAATGTTATTCGAATTTCAAAGGTCATACGCGTTTAGTTTTCACTGAATTTTCTTTATCTCTGCAATCTGTTGGTTGAAGAGTTAATTTCCTCCTTCTTTCCTTGTCATTACACGAAATACAGAAATATACATGAATGAATGCTGTTAATAAAAAATACGATTCTTTCAGGGGCAACTCACGAGGCAAGGAATCATAACTAGCTCAACACAGCTTTACCATTGCTGTGATCACTGCCTAGTATATTCTGTTTTCTCCGAAGGCCCCCCAACCCCCTTTAGAATAAACAGCTTGAAGTTGAATGAGAAAAATACAAATAGAGTACTTAAACAGGGTAAAGCCTAGTTATCCGTGAAGATGAAAAAATTATATCTTTTCGACAGTAGCTCGGCGCATTGGTGTTATTATTATTATTATTATTATTATTATTATTATTATTATTATTATTATTATTATTATTATTATTATTATTATGATAAAAATAAATGGAAGTAGCCCAAATCAAATAAAAGAGCCCAAAACAATTCAAAAGTAGCCCAGAAAGTCCCAAGTAGCAGACTGTGAAATCTGGTTGCCCAAAGGTGTAAAAAGTAGCCAAATTTGCGATTTGTAGCCCAACTGGCAACACTGCTCGGAATCTGTGACCCCGAAACTATAAGATGTCAGGGTAACTTACAATCAACCAGTCTCTACTAAAGGAAGACTTAATTTTTTAGAAACGTTCCTAAGCTGACCTAAACAAACTAAAAGAATACAAATATTAATATTTCAGGCTTTACGTTATACATGAAAATCAGCACGTACTATTGCTATGGTTGAAGGGCTACGCTATTTACATTCACGTGATAACTGGCTAAAAAAGGTCAACGCTATCGACGTGGTTAGTTATTTTGTAGCAATTAATCATTACTATTATAATGAGTCGTAAACGAGAGTGTTTCCATGAGTTCTTGTGGACTTCAGACCACGAAATTCTTGTGAAATTCAGCTATTTTGACTAGTGGTTATGATGCATAGTTTCACTCGAATTAGGCAAAAACGAATTTAACATTCCCGTTGTTACTTTAGTTCGCTTTTAACGAAGCAAACGTAAGAGCATTTACAGAAATCCTACACATATTTTCAAGCCTTAAATTGCTTTTCAGGTCATTGTTAATTAAACTGGAAAAATAGTGTATCAATTTTTTTCATAACAATCAACTTATTTTTAAAAGATAGCCATGTGTAAGTTACTTTTTTTAGGCTTATCTATAAGAATACCAACTCTCTGTGATGACTGGATCTGCTCGTAAATGGTTACGAAATTACTTATAAATTTAATACCCCTTTTATTTATGCTGTGCAAATCATTCTCAACAATATGTTCTCTTTGCTTTCTCTTCTGTGAGTTTTAAGACTAATCTAATCCTGATTGTTTTTGTAAGACTAATCTATGTCATTTAGTGTTAAGAATATTCAAATTTGATGCACTTGCTTATGACATAGCATTAGAGAGAGAGAGAGAGAGAGAGAGAGAGAGAGAGAGAGAGAGAGAGAGAGAGAGAGAGAGAGAGAGAGAGAGATTATTTGCTTATGGCAACACCGCGCCATATCACTCTGGTTAACTAAAGTGTAGAGGTTCTGTCGTGTACATTCCTCAAACATATTTCTTGCCGTTTGCTAAAAATTTTGGTGTAAAAGAAATAAACAGCGGTATTTAAAAGGTAAATAAACAAACACGTACACACATATATCTTTATGTGTGTGTGTGTGTTCGTACGCTCCGTTTTCCTTTGCAGATGGTGCCTGTAGGTATTACCCTTCCGTATTTTACCTTAAGCACTGAGGAAATCGGAATATGCACAGAGTTCCACCATAAAGTAGTTACGGCAACCGTTGACCTCCAGAATGAATGAAATATAAACTTACAGCCCCCGACCCTAACAGTGAGAAATAATGAGTAAGAAATCCGTGAAAGAATATTCCAATTGACCCAGTATAATGGTCCACATTTAAAACATCCTGAGAGTTTCGCCATCAGACCGTTAGATTATAGAACTGAGACATTCTGGAACATTTCTCTTATTTCATGGGCCTATGCTCTTCTAATATCATTTCTCCCTGGAAAATATATGCCTTAAATATGGCCAATAATGGTCCAAAAAACTCGGTAATAAATTTCTCCTCGCTCTCTATACGGCCTCCATATTTGAACTTTCTCCCAGAATGTATTTTCGACTCTGTTCTTCTACTGTTAAAGTAACAAGGTAATTTGGTGTTTACTTTTAATGTTACCTTCTAGTTTTCGTCATGGAGTATTCATTACTTCAAGGACATCTTTAATATATCTCATAGTCATCGCAAGTATATATTTCCTTCTTTATTTCCTAGTAACTTTTTTTACTTCTTTCAAATGAACACCATTTTTCTTTGGAATCTTGAATTTCAAGTCGATGGCCCATTTGTTCCATAAGTACAGGGTTCATGTTCTGAATAATAATAATAATAATAATAATAATAATAATAATAATAATAATAATAATAATAATAATAATAATAATAATAATAATAATTTCTATGTGCCGATTAGATCATGTTTATCTCGTCTAATTATTTCAAAAATGATAATTACGAGAAAATTTTTTATGAAAAATCAACCAGGTCTTTCACTTTCGAATGAACAAAACATAATCGAGTTCGGAAATAAAAATGTTCGAGTAAAATGTTTTCCCGTATGTACAAAAAATTACTACAAAAAACAAAATAACTCTCAAAACAGAATTATCCACAAAATCTTTTAACAAAATAAAAGTTTAAAAATCAATCACCGATATCCAATATGAATATTAAACTAATTAAGAACTACATTGTACAATATGTCAAATGTGACCAAAATTCCTCAAACATTTGAGTTCAAAAAGCAAATAAAATTCTACAGTTCTCTATTCGTTTATCTTTTTAATATTTCAGCACAGAGCATGGAAAACTGATTGCGGGGCACTTGTCAATATTCGGCAATGCGATGCATTCGCGAAAATATCCGGTATTATCAATTAATTCGTTCAATGACCTTTCATCAAACAAAAAAAAAGGGCAAGAGTAACAAATAAAATTATTTTAATTGGAAAAACAATGCGAGAGCAATCATTGTATGAATGAACTAATAATAACAACATATTATGCAGAAAAATAGATGTAAGCAATTTAAATGAGCTTGCGTATGAAATAAATATTTACCAAATAGCTGTTTATAATTAAACGTAAAATTACCCGTACTTATGTTAATGCACTGATGAGATATAAGCACTTTTATTTTTCAAATGAGCCCATACCCAGAAAATAGGCAAAATTTAGCAACCAGAAAGGAGGGGCAGACGCGTTCATCCCCGAAGGCTGTCAGTTACTTTCAAACGTTAACAACGAGGTCTCACCAGAATCACGTCGACCCGCTTGACATAACCGGCATCGCTGACTTCTGACTCTCAAGCTCGCGTGGGCTTTCAGGGTTTTATCACTAAAGCCTTACTAGGGCTCCTTTATCGAGATCAGTGCAACGTTTATTAGCGCTTCTTTCCTCTTGGCAGCCTAAATATTTCATAATCGTGCGTAACCATTTGTCTTCTGAACGCTAAGTTGTTGAGTCTCTCTCTCTCTCTCTCTCTCTCTCTCTCTCTCTCTCTCTCTCTCTCTCTCTCTCTCTCTCTCTCTGTATATATATATATATATATATATATATATATATATATATATATATATATATATATATATATATATATATATATATATATATATAGCCAACAGTCAAGCAGCAAATTCACAATCAGGAGATCCATAAGACAAGAAGTCTTCAAAGTTCTTTATTTAGAAACGTTTCGTGCAATCCTTTGCACATCATCAGTCTGCAATAAATTATAAAGAGCAGTTAAAACTAAAGTTAAAATAACAATTATTATACCGACAGTAAAAAAATTTTTTAAAAGTCAACATAAAAGCAGAAAAATTTTTATGAAAAAATAAAGTAAAATAAAATAAATAAATAAATATATTAAAATTCATCAAGTTTGTGAAGGAAATTTAACTACCTTACAGTACAACGCAAGAGGAAGAATGGCCAGAAGAAACGTCAATGCCCAGACAACACCTTAAGCGAGAGAGAGAGGAACCGCAGAAGTGTTACTATTCAAATTAGGGGACAGGTGCTTTATATATAATGACTCAAGGGTAGTTAAAAGGCAGTTTGAGATGTAGCACTGAGAATCGAAAAAGTGTTTTTTCAACATGAATTTTACATTTAGTAGCATGTGTTCGAATGCTAGAAAGTTCTGGATTGGATATATATATATATATATATATATATATATATATATATATATATATATATATATATATATGTATATGTATATACATATATATATATATATATATATATATATACATATATATATATACATATATATATATGTAAATACATATATATATATATATATATATATATATATATATATATATATATATATATATATATATATATATATATATATATATATATATATATATATATACATATACACACACACGAGTGTATCAAGCATAGCAATGCAGACAGAGCAATCTAAGGGAAAACTGACATTCAATATGAACAGTATTTATGAAAATTCTATGCGCAGGATTAAAATTGTAATTCTGTCCAATGATCACATACCCTATAGGATTTTTAATCTGTTCATTAAAAAAAAATTACCGAACGTGGATGGGTCGCCTCGAGCAAGACGTTTAATTTTATCAATGTAAATCATAAATTATTTTTATACATAGATTATATCAATACAAATGGATGAGAGAAACGCGAAACGGGGAGGAAATAAGGTACATAAAAAGAAAGGAATAACAACAATTACCGTCAAGAAACCAATCAGCACCAATGGCTTTACAAAAAAAAAAAAAAAAAAAAAAATACAACTTTCGTCTGAAGAGCTACTCCGGGCCGAGAGAGAGAGAGAGAGAGAGAGAGAGAGAGAGAGAGAGAGAGAGAGAGAGAGAGAGAGAGAGAGAGAGGGCTTAATAGCCGAAATGGAATACCTCCGTATCACTAAAGATTCCCAATAACCGGGGCATTACAAAAGCCGCAAACATGTCTCTACGATCAGCGAAAACCGCTAAAAATAGCGGATGGAGGGGAAGAGTAATTAAACGGCAGAGTCCATCGATCCGTCCGTTTCCGTGTTAAAAGTTATAGATGCTGGAGGTGGCGGTTTGTAATCAATGTTTTGCTTTGATGACATTTTGATTGAAAAATTCAAGGCGAACAAATGATGTGCGCATCCCCCGAACACATGGGCACCGCAGATCATTTGGAAGTTGGTCTATTTATATCCGGCAGCGCGAACGCAAATGCCCTTGCGCGCGCACGATTTTGTGCACACGCTTTTGCTGAGTTGGCAGTTTTTGCGCTAAGGTTTAAGATTTTGTCTGTATGTAAAGTAAGTGTATTCACCGATACATACGCTCACACACACACACACATCATATATATATATATATATATATATATATATATATATATATATATATATATATATATATATATATATATATATAATATTAACCATTAAAGGTAGTGCACAAAACCTTATACTACTAGCAATCGCACAAACCTGTGCAGATGCATTTTTATGGACTGTTGTAATTTTGAGTGGAAGCTGAATTTCTCATGGTCATGCATTGGCATAAGACGGTTACCCCTACTATGTGCAGTACATTCTCTCGTTCCTTATAATTAACTGTTTGTCACGTACAAATTCTCAAAAGCAATTTATCGACAAAAACTAACAGTCGACGCGTGATAATTTCTAGGCTAAGACAGCAGAACACAGAATCAGAAACTAATTAATTCATTGCTTTGCACAAAAAAAATCAAAATAATAAGATTATTAAAATTGTTAATTAGGATCATAAGAATTTCGTGAAGCAACGTTCAGAGATATTACTAAACAATTAGATACAAATCTTTTAAATACATTCCACATTACAAGTTAAAATGATTACTTCCAAATCGAAAACGGATCACAGTAAAAAACTTAAGGGGGAATATGTTTATATCATTTACCTACCTTATATACCACAGAAAATTCCGTTTCTAAAACCTAAAGTTACTATACCTAGTGACTTCAAACACTCAAAAATCCGGAAACCATTTTCGTTTGCTTAAAAAAAAACGATTAACATAAAGTACATCAACGCGCGTAAGTTAATTGCTCATAACTCTAATTGGATACCTTTATGAAATTAATTATGGGGAAAGGTCTCTAAAAATAGATTTTGGGTAAACTTTAGAAAGAGTGCCTCTTTTTGCATTTGCTTTCATTAAGAGGACAACAAAGTGTATATCCTAAATTACAGTTGTTTCTGCAATTGTTTTTCCAAATAGGACACCAAAGACTATATTATAAATTTGAAAAATAAAGGGGTTAAAAAAATCACAAATCCCACTCAAGATAGATACTCCATTCCCTTTAAAATCCAGTTGCGTATGGCGGGGGGGGGGGGGGTGCGGGGGACAATGAGTACGTTATGAAAGACAACACAATGAGTAGAATTGTGCAGTTCATTAAATACAACACCAATTACCCACTCAGCGCGCCATTGTGAATGCGAGGCCATTAGAATCTATCAACAATGAGTAAAATGATGAACCCTTTAACAACTGGAACTTTGACTTTCCAGTAATTGAAGAGAACTGCTCGACTTTACTGAAATAAAGACACTTTATAACTTCGGGATGGAGAGTTGCGCACGTAATTAATTCCGTCTGCTTTCCACCGAAGGCATCGTCCCTTCCAGGCCGGTTCCAGCAGCCTGGCTGTGTTCCCACTTGTAAAATGCAGGGTCCCTCTGCAAATCTTGTTCACCTGATAATCATAGGATATTTTTGTTTCACCTTTCAAGACATTCTCTCTATCTGTCTCTCTCTCTCTCTCTCTCTCACACACACACACACACACACACACACACACACATATATATATATATATATATATATATATATATATATATATATATATATATATATATATATATATATATATATATATATATATATATATATATATATATATATATATATGTATGTATATTATGTATTATATATATATAAAAGTTTATAAAACTAAGTCAGTCGTGTGGTGACATAACGCCAGTAATAAGATCTTCAAAATAGCAGTTTTCTTAGGAAACACATTTAGCATAAAAAAAAACTTTAGATAATCCTCATCATTATTCTTATTAACAATATAACCATTCTGGTACACAGAAGAATAACAGAAAAAATATATAGCAGATAGAAAATTCTTTTTGTTAAATATACACGAAAGTTGACATCAAGAGCCTCTTCATTGCAATGATGATTCTGCTATTCACAAATTATCCCTTTTATTCCCTCTCACCCCTCTTAAATAGCTCAGTGTCAGTATCACTTCATTATTTTATTATTTCCAAGACAAATTTCGTATATATGTTTTATATTTCAAACGTCTTATAGCTTCAAATAAAGCTTGAGATCCTGGAAAATTAACCACTCCAATGTACCATTACTGGAGGTAAGCCTGAGCACTAAATATATTTAGACTTATCTACGATTATGTCTGGGGAAGCTCTTCTCAGAGTATTAATGTCTGATGTATAAGACAGCTCTTAGATGCTGTTTTAGCCCGGTGAAGACTTCGTCAGGCTGCTGGCATTTCCGTGATCTACAGGTATTACTTAAGGCACTGCTCCATAGAGCCCATATGTCAGGTTTCAATACACCCAACAGAGTGCTTGAAAGTCTCGAGCTTGATCTGCCTTCCGTTCCAAGTCCTTACGGATTTGGAATTAATTGTTCATTTGTCATTTCTTTGAAAATTTATTTTCTCTTCTCTAAGAAGAGGGTTTTTATTAGGTGATAAGCCTGCCCGGTATGTTTATGTTTAAATAAATAAATAATATATATATATATGTGTGTGTGTGTGTGTGTGTATTTACATGTATGTATGTATGTGTAAGTACGTATGTGGTTGCGATTACTTCACAGTCAAGCAATTCCAGCCTTGCCTCGCCAGTGAGAGACCTGAGATCGGTCCCGCAGGAGAGGCGATTCAGATCTTTCACTAAAGACCTATTGTCCTCATGTTCATGTAATCGGTGAAGCATTAACTGGTACTTAAGCGATTGAGGAAGAAAACAACTCGGACAGAAGGTTGCATAAGGCTACAAACATCATTCAGAAATACTGATTGAAAAGAGGGAGATTAACTCCCACAACTGCGCCTCTATAAAGAAAGGGAATGGCTATATGGTCTGTATATTATACATACATACATACATACACACTTATATATGCATACATACAGACACACACAAGCATATTTACATATTAAATATATAATACACAAACACGCGCATATCGGAGTGACACAGTACAGGCGTGACAAATCACATTTGTTTAGAAACTAGACCAACAGCACTTACAAGGACTAGCCTAAACTAATTTCACCAAGGCAAAGTCCCCAGCCCCCTTAAACCTGTCAAAAAATCATACCAGTAGTTCCTAAAATCAGAATCCTAACCTAACCTTTCGTAATGTAGCCTCCTGAAGTACTATATTTCACCTGAGTGAGCCTGAACGACCTTGATATTGCCTAACATTTATACTGACCTAAAATGGAAGACTGCAGTGTCTGCAAAAATACAAAGCTGAGAAAAGTAGTAGATACTGCAGTTTTCCCTTGCCTTACTACTGATTTTGCAGATGCTGCCAATGGGACCCCCTAAATAAAGCACTGAAGAATCTTTCTGAAACTGCAGTAACTTGTGTATTAGTGTTTCACGAGCCAAATAGGTGGCATATCTCAATTTCGAACATTTTGCAGATACTACAGTTTTCCATTTTAGTGCAGTATACTACTGGTATGGCAATAACACTTCCTACCCTATACGTACTTTAACTAAGTTAAAATAGGGCACAGTTTCCTACCTGAACAGCGACATTGCCCCTCCTTGATAACCCTCACCCCCCTAACTTTGCATAATTGGCTTATCTCAAGTTTGGGAGGTCGAAATAACAACTTTTAATTTTTTCTTTACTCTTCTGTTGTAAGTCTTGTTTTTTGTCAATATACCATATTTTTCACTTCTTCGCTGTGCCAATCCTTTCAACATGATATACATACATACATAAATACACACATTCATACACACACATACGTATTCGTGTGTATATGTGTACTGGAACTATACAATTGATCCTTACAGGAGTTGTCACTGAAAGTCTTAGCTTTCCAATTATCAGTAGTACTTTAGGGTAAGATTTCTAAATTATGCCCATCCCACAGCAATCAGATAACTACCAACTACAAATTCGCTTATCAGGTCAACAGATGAACGAAATGATTTAACATCATCTGCCAAAGTGACTCAAAAGTCACCTGGGATTCCGGTAAAACAGCCTCTTGCTGGTAAGGTGCAACCTGATCACTAGACCACCAAGCCCTGTGATTATTGGGTACTGGCGTCATTAAACAAGATATATACTTATCAATGTAGTCTTCTTCTTTTTCGATAACTGTTGTATTCGCCCTTCTAACTTGGCTGAAGTTTCAGATGTTTTCATTAAAACCTAGGAAATATGAGTATATTTATAAGCACGTGTGTATGTATATATATACTGTATATACATTATATGTACAAACACACACACACACATATATAAACACACATACATGTGTATATATATATATAATGTGTGCCCCGCGCGCGCGCAACTGTTTGTGGACGTCAGGAAAGTGCACTTCTCATGAGCAGAAGGAAACAAGCGAATTTGATTAACGAATTGAGTAAAACGCAAGTGAAACTTTCTCATTATCCCCCACGACCACTCGAAAGAAAATATGAATCTAGGGTTCGTCAGGGAGTGTTTATACATGTGTGTGGAAGGCTAATGAAGAAAAATAAACAACCCGTTGGGGTAGCCGGCTAATCGATACTATTGGCTATAATCATGCAAATGGAGTTAACAGTTTAAGCAATCCAAAGGGAAGGAGATTCAACCGGCGCCATCTAACGCAAAGAAGGCGACCAGTGAATCGAAACCACATCCGATTAGAGATTTTATATATATAGATGGTACTGTAATGCATATATCGTTCTTTTGTTGTCATCTACCTCACTCTATTTGTTTCTTGGAAGCCAAGACGTCTTTGCGTTCAATCATAAAATTTTCATTTAATCATAAAAATTTTTTCTGTTCCGAAAGATTCAAAGTTATAACTATGACAATTTTCTAAAAGGTAAGTATTTCAAGAATGAATAACATATTTCTTTTGTTACATTTACCTCACTCTATTTGTTTCTTGAAAGCCAAGACGTCTTTGCGCTCAATCATAAAATTTTCATTTAATCATAAAATTTTTTTCTGTTCTGAAAGATTGAAAGTTATAACTATGACAATTTTCTAAAAGGTAAGTATTTCAAGAATGAATAACACACATTTCTTTTGTTACATTTACCTCACTTTATTTGTTTCTTGAAAGCCAAACATAAAGTTTTCGTATAATCAGAAAAAAATTGTTTCTCAGTTCTGAAAGATTCAAAGTTATAACCATGACAATTTTCTAAAAGGTAAGTATTTCAAGAATGGATAACTTCATTTTTCGTGGGAGTCGTTACACCACGCAACGTTGAAAAAGAAAATATGAAACCGGACCGTGACATCAACCCCTCTCTCTAATTATTTATTTCTCGCGCTCAGGGGTCATGCAACCCGCCTCCACATCGCTATATAAAAAAAAAAAGGATGCACTAATTATGCACATTAACAATCAATTCGAAAGCGCAAGAAAAAAAAAGAAACTCGCATAAAATTTCACACAAATAACAAAGACAGAATGAAAAGACGTTCGTTTAAAGTTTTTATTTTTAAATATGCAAATTTTTTTCTATTATTTCTTGATGTTTAAATGCATCACAAGAGAACCATTAGTAAAAACTGAAAAAAAAAATGATTAACGTTTATAAAAACAGAATACCTCCAGGTGCAGTTTACTTATCTATTTAGTTAAGCAGAGTACGATCAGAAGTGCACACAATCTTGTATGAATATATAATTTCATTATTAACGTCTACATATGCGCGATACATGAACACAGTTCGGTTCAAGGCTCAGTCGTGACAGCTGTATACATAAACATACATACATACAAGCATATATACTGTATATGTATGTATATATATATATATATATATATATATATATATATATATATATATATATATATATATATACATATACATATAGTTTCCCTAACAGTGGTAGCCTCAGTGGAAAAGTAATACGATAACACTACAGCCAAACTCACACTTTAATGCTAAGTCGAAGATGCATCTCAGATAAAAAAAAAAAACGTCTATAATATTAGCAGCTTCGTAGACCTTAGCAGTAGGTTTATCAGCAGAGAGTCAGTTGCATTACACCCAAGAATATTATCTACATACTGCTAGCGTTCTTTCATTGTTTACGTAATAAAGCCCTTGCTTTCCATAGCCCATTCATTCCATCTATAGCGTCCTCCTTCCCCAAGAGCTTCGTAATTACAAGCGTTTTTCGCCAGGCAACTTTTTTCATCACTTCCTATCTTCACATTCCTCACTCTACCAATTTTACTCTGAATAAACACTAAGAATAACTCACCTAAACTTAAACTCTTTCCACTTAACATCTACAATTCGCCGCCATACGGGGTAGCTGCGTCACAATCCCTTCATACTTTCCAAACGTAGTTTCACAGCAACTCCTCTTCTCTTCCAAGTCTCCGGCATGCACCCTGCAATCTTTCTCAGTTCATCTATTCTGTAACTCATCTCTTCTCTCGTTTTACCATCATCCGCTGTACTCACTTTTTTTTAATAAGACTGTGGACTTTTTACACACACACGAACATTATATATATTCATACATACATACGTGCACATATACATATGCACATATATATGTATATCTATACATACACACACACACACTAAATATATATATATATATATATATATATATATATATATATATATATATATATATATATATATATATATATATATATATATATATATATACATATATATACAGTATATGTATATATATATATATATAATACATATACATGCATATATAACGTATATATATATACATATCTTAAACGATTAAGTAAAATACAAAATGAAAAGAACTGCATATCAAAAGTTATACAGTTAATTAGTGTTTTATTATTTCGCCCTGTGCCGAGTTTCACCAAGCTCGACTAACAACAGCAAAACAGTAAACACCACATATACTGCACAAGTATAACCGAACATCACTCACGTAAAGCCCAACATCACAGACAGAAGTAGGATAAGGAGAAGGCTTCTATCAAAGCAAAAACTAAATCGAAAATCTCTCGAACAGCCAGTTCAAATTCTCCGTTACATCCCTTCCCGACGGACGAGATCAACAAACCCTCCATAATTAGATGACCATTTAACCCCCGCGAATTCAGACTGGAAACTAATTGCAATTGACCCATTCATCTCTCAGATGCAGAGCTGCATTTGACAATAATGGCAAGGGCGTCTTCATTTCTGGTGCGGGGAAATGCCCTCTTGGTGAAGTTGCAACCACAAAGTTCTAAATGAAAACAAATACCTTCGTTAAATGTGAACCCACGTTCGTCGAAATATGTATCAACGTACACGAAAATAAAAGCAGTATATAATGTGTCTAATTATTTTCGTGCGTCAATTATCATGCATTTTGTGTACTAATATATTCTAGTAAAGGTTCTCTTAATGGTATATTGAGATAAATGTCGGGGTTCTATTTTTTCACGCTTTGTTTTCATTTTTGGGTTATGAATATGGTTCATTTTTAATGATGAAATAAACAGTCATTGATTTCACGGCACAATACAAGATTTTTATACATGACAATTTATCAAACGGTTGTAAGGAGAAGCGAAGAGTCTGTAGTACAGAATATTAATTCACTGTGACTGTAGAATCCAAGCTTACCAATATACTGTACTTTTATACCTTCATATGCCAAAGACTCGCATAATCATTATTCTTGAAAAATTAAAACGGTGCCGTTTATTCTTAAGGCAAGTCGGAGGATTCTATATTTTATATAATGAGCCGTCTGATTTGAAATGTCAATTTTCTTCCTTGCATCAAATGCTCCCTAATTTACTTGCACTTTCTTTTTGTTGGGGGCATGACAATCTTCTACTGCAGCGTTGACGTACGGAGCTGAGGGCGCATTCATTATGCAGCCGACGTCTGAAAGCTGTCAGTTCGTCAGCGGTCTCGACGTGATGAGTGAAAAATTCACCCGTCGCTCAACTGACACTGATGCTGTTATAACTGATCTTCCAGCGTTAGGGGTTTCGAAACCAATCTT
This sequence comes from Macrobrachium rosenbergii, assembly GCF_040412425.1. Classification (NCBI taxonomy): domain Eukaryota; kingdom Metazoa; phylum Arthropoda; class Malacostraca; order Decapoda; family Palaemonidae; genus Macrobrachium; species Macrobrachium rosenbergii. The sequence continues at coordinate 8,320,074 of NC_089790.1, read as the reverse complement.
AGCCTTAGTCTCTGAATATGGCGACCCGTCTTCGACTCGGCCTCGTGCTTTTTGGCCTTAATGACAAAGGGCAA